>NC_057808.1:189112164-189299467 GCF_018294505.1 Triticum aestivum
CCTGCTGCTATACATACTGGACCAATTACTAGAGCTCGCGCACGCCAATTAAATTACCAGGTACTTTCGTTTCTTGCTAATGATTCTAATGTTCATGAGAATATGATGCTGCCTAAATTGGATACATTTGTTTTGCTTACAAATGAAGGGCCTAGCTTTGAGAAGGATGAACATTGGAGCAAGAACAAGCATGGAGATGATGGCATGCGCATGGGGAACAAGAACGGAGTTACAAGTGATGATTTCAGGACGTTGAAGCCACCATAATGCGTGCATGAAGCCTTGGACGAAATATACAAGATGCTACTTCATAACTTTCGTCCAGAGGCTATTCTAGGTGCTGCGTCACCTTATTATTGGGCCAGGCCCATGTAATTTCGAAATACATAAGTATAGGCTGTTTTTAGAGTCCGTATGTGTGGGGAAACAAGAGATAGGGTTGGTTTCGGACCCCTTCCTTAAGGGCCACGAAATTCCCCCCCCTCTTCCTCCATATATACAGCCCTTAGGGCATCGTTTAGACTTTGGGTTTTGTTTAGATTAAAAGTTCGCCATAGCTGCAACTTCGCGTACTTCGTTTGTGTTCAGCGACCAGACAAAGGCGTCACAGAACCCCACCTTGATCAATAAAGCTTTCATCTTATATTCGCAATATCCAGATTGCAATCTCAGTTTCTTGCCTGTTCTTCGTTTGCTCGCAGGAAACAGACCCTCGTGGTCAGGTTGATCGTGCTCCGGCGTGGTCGGTAACCTCTCGGAGTTGGTTTAGCGATTGCTAAGGCGCGACGTCCTCGCACGTTCGTAGTCGGATCATCAAAGTCGACTTCCATCAAAGCGATATTCATCATCTCATCGAAAGACGGGACACCTTTGCCTCTATCACTTCTCAAAGCTAGGCCCTTCATTTCTAAGCAAAACAAATGTATCCAATTTAGGCAGCATCATATTCTTATGAACATTAGAATCATTACCAAGAAACGAAAGTACCTGGTAATTTAATTGGCGTGCGCGAGCTCTAGTAATTGGTCCAGTATGTATAGCAGCAGGGGCTATGGGTGTAACAATGGTATTGATGTCCTCATCACCTGCTGCTGCGGCGGCTGAGGAGGATGACGATTATGTGGGCGAATATGAGGATGAGGTTGATCAAAATCAGAACTACGTGCAGCCACCAGCACCACCACCAGCAGGTCGACCTTAGGTATATATTCGCAACGGTAGGCCTGCACCACCACCTCAGGTACGAGATAATGACCATATTCCTAAACTGAAATTGAATATTCCACCATTTGAGGGTAGATATGTTCCTGATATATATCTTACTTGGGAGTTAGAAACTGAACAATGTTTTACATGTTTACAATATCCCGAGGAGAGACAGGTTGCTGCTGCTGTTTGTGCTTTCACTAGTTTTGCATGTGTATGGTGGTCTGAACATTGTAGATTATATCCTATTCCAGCTACTTGGTTGCTTTGAAAACTGCTATGCATACTCGTTGGGTTCCACCATATTATCAACGTGAATTGCTTCAAAAATTGCAGCGTTTACGACAAGGGAAAAATTCTGTAGAAGAATATTATCAGGAATTACAAACTGGCATGATTAGATGTGGTATTGTTGAGGAGAACGAAGCTATGCTTGCACGTTTTATGGGTGGATTAAATAGAGAGATTCAGACCATTCTAGAGTATAAGGAGTATACTAATATCACTCGTTTATTCCATCTTGCTTGTAAAGCTGAACGTCAAGTGCAGGATCGACAAGCATTGGCACGAACTAACTTTTCAGCAGGTCGACCTTCATCATGGACACCGCGTGCATCCTCTACTTCCACGGCACCAGCACCTCCATCAGGTGCCACCTCCAGCCGTGATACAAGAGAGCAGGCACAACCACCACTATCTGCCAAGAGCACACCTGCCGGGCCTGCACAGAGCTCTTCTTCGTCCATGGCATCAATAGGGCACACAAGTGATATTATTTGTCGTCGCTGTAAGGGAAGAGGACATTATGCGCGAGAATGCAAATCTCAGCGTCTGATGATTGCTACTGAGGATGGTGGGTATGAGTCCGCTAGTGACTATGATGAGGAGACTTTGGCTCTTATCACGCGTGAAGAACACGGTGGAGAAGATTCTGATCATGAGACGCAATACATGGCTCCTGAAGACGCTGACAGGTATGAATGTTTAGTTGCTCAACGTGTTTTGAGTGTGCAGGTCACACAAGCTGAGCAAAATCAGAGGCATAATTTGTTCCATACAAAGGGAGTTGTCAAGGAACGTTCTGTGCGCGTCATCATAGATGGAGGGAGCTGCAACAACTTGGCTAGCATGGAGATGGTGGAGAAGCTATCTCTCACCACAAAACCACATCCACATCCTTACTACATCCAATGGTTCAACAACAGCGACAAGGTTAAGGTAACACGTATTGTTCGTGTGCATTTTAGTATCTCTACATATGCTGATTATGTTGATTGTGATGTGGTACCTATGCAAGCATGTTCCTTATTACTTGGTCGACCATGGCAATTTGATAAAAATTCTGTACACCATGGTAGAAACAATCAGTATACTCTTGTTCATAAGGATAAAAATATTACTTTGCTTCCTATGACACCTGATTCCATTTTGAAAGATGGTATTAATAGAGCTAATAAAGCAAAACAGGAGAAGAATAAGAGTGAAAATCAGATTGTGGCAAAAGAATTTGAGCAAGAAATGAAGCCCAATAATAAACCATCTAGTGTTGCTTCTGAAATTAAATTGAAAAGTGCATGTTTATTTGCCACCAAATCTGATATTGATGAGCTAGATTTCAGCAAATCTGTTTGCTATGCTTTTGTGTGCAAAGAGGCATTATTTTCATTCGAGGACGTGCCTTCCTCTTTGCCTCCTGCTGTCACTAACATTTTGCAGGAGTTCGCAAACGTCTTTCCACAAGACGTGCCATCGGGATTACCTCCCATTCGAGGGAGTTAAGTCAATTTGATGCTCAATCCCTCGAATAGGTGGTAATCCCGGTGGCACGTCTTATGGAAAGACGTCAGCGAACTCCTGCAAAATGTTAGTGACAGCAGGGGGCAAAGAGGAAGGCACGTCCTCAAATGAAAATAATGCCTCTTTGCACACAAAAGCATAGCAAACAGATTTGTTGTCAATATCAGATTTTGTGGCAAGTAAACATGCACTTTTCAATTTAATTTCAGAAACAACACTAGATGGTTTATTATTAGGTTTCATTTGTTGCTCAACTTCTTTTGCCACAATCTAATTTTCACTCTTATTTTTCTCCTGTTTTGCTTTATTAGCTCTATTAATGTCATCTTTCAAAATGGAATCAGGAGTCATAGGAAGCAAAGTAATATTTTTATCCTTATGAACAAGAGTATACTGATTGTTTCTACCATGGTGTATAGATTTTTAATCAAATTGCCATGGTCTACCAAGTAATAAGGAACATGCTTGCATGGGTACCACATCACAATCAACATAATCAGCATATGTACAGATACTAAAATGCACACGAACAGTACGTGTTACCTTAACCTTGCCGCTGTTGTTGAACCATTGGATGTAGTAAGGATGTGGATGTGGTCTTGTGGTGAGAGATAGTTTCTCCACCATCTCCATGCCAGCCAAGTTGTTACAGCTCCCTCCATCTATGATGACGCGAACAGAACGTTCCTTCACAACTCCCTTTGTATGGAACAAATTATGCCTCTGATTTTGCTCTGCTTGTGTGACCCGCACACTCAAAACACGTTGAGCAACTAAACATTCATACATGTCAGCGTCTTCAGGAGCCATCTATTGCGTCTCATTTTCAGAATCATCTCCACCATGTTCTTCACGTGTAATAAGAGCCAAAGTCTCCTCATCATAGTCACTAGCGGACTTATACCCACCATCCTCAGTAGCAATCATTACACGCTGAGATTTGCATTCTCGCGCATAATGTCCTCTTCCCTTACAACGACGACAAATAATATCACTTGTGTGCCCTGTTGATGCCATGGAAGAAGAAGAGCTCTGTGCAGGCCCGGCAGGTGCGCTCTTGGCAGATAGTGGTGGTTGTGCCTGCTTTCTTGTATCACGGCTGGAGGTGGAACCTGATGGAGGTGCTGGTGCAGTGGAAGTAGAAGATGCACGCGGTGTCCATGATGAAGGTCGACCTGCAGAAAAGTTAGTTCGCGCCAATGCTTGTCGATCCTACACTTCACGTTCAGCTTTACAAGCAAGATGGAATAAACGAGTGATATTAGTATACTCCTTATACTCTAGAATGGTCTGAATCTCTCTATTTAAACCACCCATAAAACGAGCAAGCATAGCTTCATTCTCCTCAACAATACCACATCTAATCATGCCAGTTTGTAATTCCGGATAATATTCTTCTACAAAATTTTTCCCTTGTCGTAAACGCTGCAGTTTTTGAAGCAATTCACGTTGATAATATGGTGGAACCCAACGAGTACGCATAGCAGTTTTCAAAGCAGCCCAAGTAGCTGGAATAGGATATAATCTACAACCTTCAGACCACCATACACATGCAGCAAACTAGTGAAAGCACAAACAGCAGCAGCAACCCGTCTCTCCTCGGGATATTGTAAACATGTAAAACGTTGTTCAGTTTCTAACTCCCAAGTAAGATATACATCAGGAATGTATCGACCCTCAAACGGTGGAATATTCAATTTTAGTTTAGGAACATGGTCATGATCGCGTACCTGAGGTGGTGGTGCAGGCCTATCGTTGCGAATATATACCTAAGGTCGACCTGCTGGAGGTGGTGCTGGTGGCTGCACGTAGTTCTGATTTTGATCAACCTCATCCTCATAATCGCCCGCATAATCGTCATCCTCCTCAGCTGCCGCAGTAGCAGGAGCCAAAGAAGCATCAACAGTAGGTGCAGCGGCACCCGAATTTTGACCAGTCTCAATTGGAACGCGCTGTGCTCGTCCCACTTGATTTGGAAGGCGGCGTTGGAGATGTGGTTGTTGTTGTTGTAGAGGTGCGACAGGTGCAGCCAGTAGTGGTTGGGGAAGACGCTTGAGCAATTCATTAAACCTGTTATCCAGCTTTGTCTCAAACGACTTCTCCACGGCATCTATCTTCTCCATAGCCTCTTCAAATCTGTTTAGCACATCTCCCACCTGGCCACTCATCATTTGCTGAAATTTATCATGCAACCCCTTGTTCGTCATGTTCTCCCAATCAGTCTCATCGGCTTGTGATCCTGCCATGGTTAGCAGCAATAGAAACACAAAAGAATATGATCCTACAGACTACTAGGAAGTGGTGGTGATGGTGGTGTGTCACAAATCCTTCAAGCGAACTCAAATTCTTACCAGTTCTTACCCAGCAGCAGGTGGTGATCGGCAACCGTTGTAGTCAAAACTCTCAAAGCTTGGATAGAGCGATTACCAGGGAGAGTCAAACGCACGACGTAGATGTATGTGGAGCTGGGAAGGCTTGTAATATGGTAGCAAAAAGGGCCAGCAATAATCAATTCAGATATGCAAAGTTGAATAAACGCTCAACGACGGTACTGTGCTGGTCCTAGGCTAGACCGTGCTAGAGACGCGAGCCTAGAACACTAACAAAATCACGGCGCTGCACGTAAACAAGGGAGGAGCACACTTTGAAAATTTTTTCACTTTTTTTTGCACTTTTTTTTCCTCTTTTTTTGCTCCGCAACAATTCTTTTTCGAAAAAGTCTACAAATGGTCTAAAAACTGCCTAGCCAGAATTTTCCAGACTTAGTTTTTTTTTTGAAACTGGAACTATTTTTCTACTGTGGGTAACACAAAAGTTTGGGAGTCCTTCTCTGTCACGACTAGGAGTATGGCGTGATCTGGAAATCCAAAACAGAGTAACAAAATACTGGACTTGGACTAGGACTGGTGGCGCAGATGAATCTGGTGGAACTCGGACTGGTGGCGGAGATGAATCTGGTGGAACTCGGACTGGTGGCGGATATATGTTGCAGGTTTACTCGGATTGGAGTGATGGCGGCGGATATGTGGTGGCGTATATGGACTCGGATTGGCGGTGAATATGTGGTGGTGGTATATGGCAGCGGCGATGAAGTTGGTGCTGTGGTGGTATATGGCAGCAACGATGATGATGATGCGGTGGTGATATATGGCAGCGGCGACGTGACAACCTGTGAACAGAACTCGAAACTCTAAAGGACTAGACGCTAAGACCAGCAACTTGACACGATAATGCAACCGCAAATTCAACAAAACAAACACAGAAAAGATTATGCAAAGGCTCAGAATGGTTCGGATAGGATGAACTAACCCTAAATTTTTTTTGGCTTTTTGTGGACTATAGGTATGAAGAACAAACTCGATCTAAACTACGAAAAACTGTAAAATCTCACCGAGCAACCTGGAAATCTGATACCACTTGATAGAGGCAAAGTTGTCCCGTCTTTCGATGAGATGATGGATATCGCTTTGGTGGAAGTCGACTTTGACGATCCGACTACGAACGTGCGATGACGTCGCGCCTTAGCAATCGCTAAACCAACTCCGAGAGGTTATTGACCACGCCGGAGCACGATCAACCTGACCACGAGGGTCTGTTTCCTGCGAGCAAACGAAGAACAAGCAAGAAATTGAGATTGCAATCTGGATATTGCGAATATAAGATGAAAGCTTCATTGATCAAGGTGGGGTTCTGTGACGCCTTTGTCTGGTCGTTGAACACAAACGAAGTACGCGAAGTTGCAGCTATGGCGAACTTTTAATCTAAACAAAACCCAAAGTCTAAACGACGCCCTAAGGGCTGTATATATGGAGGAAGAGGGGGGAATTTCGTGGCCCTTGGGGAAGGGGTCCGAAACCAACCCTATCTGTTGTGTCCCCACACATACGGACTCTAAAAACAGCCTATACTCAAGTATTTCGAAATTACATGGGCCTGGCCCAATAATAAGGTGACGCAGCACCTAGAATAGCCTCTGGACGAAAGTTATGAAGTAGCATCTTGTATATTTCGTCCAAGGCTTCATGCACGCATTATGGTGGCTTCAACGTCCGGAAATCATGACTTGTAAATCCGTTCTTGTTCCCCATGCGCATGCCATCATCTCCATGCTTGTTCTTGCTCTAATGTTCATCCTTCTCAAAGCTAGGCCCTTCATTTGTAAGCAAAACAAATGTATCCAATTTAGGCAGCATCATATTCTCATGAACAATAGAATCATTACCAAGAAAGTTACCAGGTACTTTCGTTTCTTGGTAATGATTCTAATGTTCATGAGAATATGATGCTGCCTAAATTGGATACATTTGTTTTGCTTACAACTGAAGGGCCTAGATTTGAGAAGGATGAACATTGGAGCAAGAACAAGCATGGAGATGATGGCATGCGCATGGGGGACAAGAACGGAGTTACAACTGATGATTTCAGGACGTTGAAGCCACCATAATGCGTGCATGAAGCCTTGGACGAAATATACAAGATGCTACTTCATAACTTTCGTCCAGAGGCTATTCTAGGTGCTGCGTCATTTTATTATTGGGCCAGGCCCATGTAATTTCGAAATACTTGAGTATATGCTATTTTTAGAGTCCGTATGTGTGGGGAAACAAGAGATAGGGTTGGTTTCGGACCCCTTCCCCAAGGGCCACGAAATCCCCCCATCTTCCTCCATATATACAGCCCTTAGGGCGTCGTTTAGACTTTGGGTTTTTTTTAGATTAAAAGTTCGCCATAGCTGCAACTTTGCGTACTTCGTTTGTGTTCAACGACCAGACAAATGCATTACAGAACCCCACCTTGATCAATAAAGCTTTCATCTTATATTCGCAATATCCAGATTGCAATCTCAGTTTCTTGCTTGTTCTTCGTTTGCTCGCAGGAAACAGACCCTCGTGGTCAGGTTGATCGTGCTCCGGCGTGGTCAATAACCTCTCGGAGTTGGTTTAGCGATTGCTAAGGCGCGACGTCCTCGCATGTTCGTAGTCGGATCGTCAAACTCGACTTCCATCAAAGCGATATCCATCATCTCATCGAAAAACGGGACACCTTTGCCTCTATCAAGTGGTATCAGATTTCCAGGTTGCTCGGTGAGATTTTACAGTTTTTCGTAGTTTAAATCGAGTCTGTTCTTCATACCTACAGTCCACGAAAAAGCCACAAAAAAAATTAGGGTTAGTTCAGTATATCCGAACCAATCTGAGCCTTTGCATAATCTTTTTAGGGTTTTTGCTTTGTTGAATTTGCGGTTGCATCGTCGTGTCAAGTTGCTGGTCTTAGAGTCTAGTCTTTTAGAGTTTCGAGTTCTGGTCATAAGTTGTCACGCCGCCGCCGCACCATCATCATCGCCTTGCCATGTACCACCATTGCTTATCCGCCACCGCTCTGAATCCGTATCCATATACCACCACCGATCCGTATCCATATACCACCACCGCTACCATATACCACCACCGCTGCCATATCCTATCACCATATATCCACCACCAATCCGAGTTCTTTGCATATTCGGTTTGTTTTAGAGATCCATCTATTTTCCGTTTCGTCTTTCCTTGCCTGAGTAGGTCTCGGAAAAAAAAAGTCTGGAGACCCTCGGGCAGTTTTTAGGCCAAAATTTCGGCGACCAAAAATATTTTTTCCCTATCCTATTTTTAGGTCCCTGGGAGTGTTTTGAGACACTCGCCATCATAGTGATTTTTTGTCGCACTTTTTCGTCGTCGCTGCCCTGATTTACGAAAAATAGTAAAAAAAAAATTGTGCCCATCCTGTTAGCTTGACCTAGGAAGAGTTTTGAGACACTCACCATTATAGTGATTTTCGCCAAAAAAAAGGAGCGCACAAAAAGAGCAAAAAATAAATTCCAGAGTGTGCTTTTCCCTTGTTTACGTGCAGCGCCGTGATTTTGTTAGTGTTCTAGGCTCACGTCTCTAGCACGGTCTAGCCTAGGACCAGCACAGTACCGTCGTTGAGCGTTTCTTCAACTTTGCATCTCTAAATTGATTATTGCTGACCCTTTTTGCTACCATATTATAAGCCTTCCCAGCTCCACATACATCTACATCGTGCGTTTGACTCTCCCTGGTAATCGCTCTATCCAAGCTTTGAGAGTTTTGACTACAACGGTTGCCGATCACCACCTGCTGCTGGGTAAGAACTGGTAAGAATTTGAGATTCGCTTGAAGGTTTTGTGACACACCACCATCACCACCACTTCCTAGTAGTCTGCAGGATCATATTCTTTTGTGTTTCTATTGCTGCTAACTATCGCAGGATCACAAGCCGATGAGACTGATTGGGAGAACATGACGAACAAGGAGTTGCATGATAAATTTCAGCAAATGATGAGTGGCCAGGTGGGAGATGATTCTAATGTTCATGAGAATATGATGCTGCCTAAATTGGATACATTTGTTTTGCTTACAAATGAAGGGCCTAGCTTTGAGAAGGATGAACATTGGAGCAAGAACAAGCATGGAGATGATGGCATGCGCATGGGGGACAAGAACGGAGTTACAAATGATGATTTCAGGACGTTGAAGCCACCATAATGCGTGCATGAAGCCTTGGACGAAATATACAAGATGCTACTTCATAACTTTCGTCCAGAGGCTATTCTAGGTGCTGCGTCATTTTATTATTGGGCCAGGCCCATGTAATTTCGAAATACTTGAGTATAGGCTATTTTTAGAGTCCGTATGTGTGGGGAAACAAGAGATAGGGTTGGTTTCGGACCCCTTCCCCAAGGGCCACGAAATTCCCCCCTCTTCCTCCATATATACAGCCCTTAGGGCGTCGTTTAGACTTTGGGTTTTGTTTAGATTAAAAGTTCGCCATAGCTGCAACTTCGCGTACTTCGTTTGTGTTCAACGACCAGACAAAGGCGTCATAGAACCCCACCTTGATCAATAAAGCTTTCATCTTATATTCGCAATATCCAGATTGCAATCTCAGTTTCTTGCTTGTTCTTCATTTGCTCGCAGGAAACAGACCCTCGTGGTCAGGTTGATCGTGCTCCGGCGTGGTCAATAACCTCTCGGAGTTGGTTTAGCGATTGCTAAGGCGCGACGTCCTCGCATGTTCGTAGTCGGATCGTCAAAGTCGACTTCCATCAAAGCGATATCCATCATCTCATCGAAAGACGGGACACCTTTGCCTCTATCATTCCCCTTATGATTTCTCTCCGTTCTTCCCCGTGTTCTTCGTGTTCTTTGCGGGATCCGCTCCTTTCGTGAAAGATCGGCCGTATAGGGTTCCACCCTACATCACCTGAGTATATGCAAGGTCCATGCATGAGGTAGTAGCCATGTCTGACATGAGGAATGTGACAGTTCGAAGAGGAGTGAGTTCACCTTGTGTCCAAAGGCGTATGGTCGAGGTCTCATCGTATGTCCTCTTGGGGCTTGGAGAGTAGTCGGAGTGTACATGGGGATGAACGTGGGATGCTCTGCATCATCTCCCCTCTGATGTAGGGTGGAACCCTATTGGCCGATCTTTCACGAAAGGAGCGGATCCCAACTAAGGACACGAAGAACACGAGGGGAAAACGAGGGAAAACACAAGGGGAAACACGAGAGAATCACTCAACCAACAAGAATAGATCACACATGCGCTAAATCGATGACACAAAGGTAAGATACAAGATCCAAGTCCAACAAAGGACGATACAAAGGTAACCGGTTCTTCTCCTAGAAGGAGGTCTTGATGGGGCCACCCAAGAGGGGGTCTTGAATCCAAGGTGATCTTCTCCGAAGAGGGGCCGCAGTCTCTCTCGAGGAGGAGATCCGTAATGGATGAGCAAAGCTCTATCTCAACTATGAGCTAAACCAATGCTAACCCTAACTAGGAGGAGGGGGAGTTCTATTTATAGTCTTAGTGCGAATGGGGCGAAGTGAAAGGGTACATGGGCCTCGGGCCCGAACACTGTGCGCAGACATGTACTGGACATCCGCTGGGGACCGGTCGTCCGGTGGCTCACGCGGGACCGGACGTCCGTTGGCTTCCGGACTTCCGCTATTTCTGTTCTGTGATGGCGGTGCCGGACGTCCGGTGTCTTCATACTTCCGTTAATTTCCATTCCGTTGAGGTGGTGTCGGACGTCCGGTGGCTCCGGTCGTCCGCTCGCTGGAGAGTGTGGCCGGTCGTCCGGTCCAGCCGGACGTCCGCTCGCTGGAGCCTGCGTTGGCTGGGACTTGGGCAGGTTGGCCTTCAGGCGCCGGATGTCCGGTCCCGACCGATCGTCCGGTGGCTGGAGTTTTCTCTGGTAGCTCTTCTTCTTGTCCTTCGTGGTCGGTGGCCTTGCCGTCTTGTCCGTTGGATGTAGATGTACCATGGCTTTCCTCCAAGTACCTAAGCACACATAGTGTTTCCGTTTGAGATAGTAGCCATGTCTCATGTGTCGAAAGTGGTAGTTCGGAAAGGAGCGAGTTCACCTTATCTTCGATAGCCTTAGCTCGGGCTCTTGTCATTGGTCCAAGTGGTGTCGTGGGAGACGTAGGTAGGTCCATGGGGATGACCTTGGCGCATCATCTCCCCTCCCTTGAGAAAGATCCAACCTCGGATCGAATTCTTCATCACCATGGTAGGGCGAAAGATCCTTGACGTTGAAGATGTCGCTCACGTTGTACTTGTCGCGTGGTAGGTCGATCTTGTAAGCGTTGTTGTTGTAGCGTGCTAGCACCTTGAAGGGTCCATCCGCTCGTGGTAGAAGTTTGGACTTGCGTTCGTTTGGGAAGCGGTCATTGCAAAGGTGTAGCCACACAAGATCGCCAAGTTTAAGATCATGGGGTGCTTGTTGACGTTGAGCTTGGTCGCGAGTCGTTGTACTTGACGTTTGATGGTGTTCCTAGTATCATCATGCATCTTCTTGAGATAGTTGACTCGGTCACTCGCGTCCATGTTGATGCGCTCTTGTAGTGGTAGAGGAAGAATGTCCAATGGAGACAACGGGTTGAAGCCGTAGACGACCTCGAAGGGGGACTTGCCGGTAGTCGAATGTCTTGCTCGGTTGTAGGCGTACTCGGCTATGGGTAGGCACTCTTCCCACTCCTTGATGTTCTTCTTGATTAGCATGCGAAGAAGGGTGGAGAGTGTACGGTTTGTCACCTTCGTTTGGCCGTCGGTTTGTGGATGATATGCCGTGGAGAATAGTAGCTTGATTCCGAGCTTGGCGCATAAGGTCTTCCAAAAGTAACTCAAGAACTTGACGTCGCGGTCTGAGACAATCGTCTTGGGCACTCCATGAAGTCGCAAGATTTCCCTACAAAAGAGATTGGCAACATGTGAAGCATCGTCTATCTTGTTGCAAGGAATGAAATGAGCCATTTTAGAGAATCGGTCCACAACAACAAACACGGAATCCTTTCCATTTCTAGTTCTAGGCAAACCAAGCACAAAATCCATGCTAATATCTTCCCATGGTTGATATGGAATTGGAAGTGGCATGTAAAGGCCATGAGATTGGGCTTTAGACTGAGCTTTGCGACATGTAGAGCATCGGTTGGTGTAGCGGTTGACGTCGCGAAACATCTTTGGCCAAAAATAGTTCTTTGAGAGCGTAGCAAGTGTCTTGTCGCGTCCAAAATGTCCCATTCGTCCTCCTCCATGAGATTCTTGCAAAAGTAACAGACGAAGAGAAGACTCGGGGATGCAAAGTTTGTTAGCTCTCATAAGATAACCATCTTTGATGTAATAGCGCTCCCAAGATGAATGCGTCAAACACTTTGCATAAGGAATAGCAAAAGTAGGATCATGCTCATACAAGTCTTTTATATGCTCAAAGCCAATGACATTCAATTCAAGTTGATCAACAAGCATGCATATACGGGAAAGTGCATCCGCCACAATGTTTTCTTTGCCCTTTATGTACTTGATGACATAGGGGAAAGACTCTATAAACTCACACCATTTAGCATGGCGCTTGTTCAACTTAGTTTGACCTTTAAGATGCGTTTCATGATCGGTATTGATGATAAATTCATGAGGGCGAAGGTAATGTTCCCATTCACGCAAAACTCGCACTAAAGCTGATAGAGGCAAAGGTGTCCCGTCTTTCGATGAGATGGTGGCTATCGTTTTGGAGGAAGTCGACTTTGACGATCCGACTACGAACGTGCGAGGACGTCGCGCCTTAGCAATCGCTAAACCAACTCCGAGAGGTTATTGACCACGCCGGAGCACGATCAACCTGACCACGAAGGTCTGTTTCCTGCAGGCAAACGAAGAACAAGCAAGAAACGAAGATTGCAATCTAGATATTGCGAATATAAGAGGAAAGCTTTATTGATCAAGGTGGGGTTCTGTGACGCCTTTGTCTGGTCGTTGAACACAAACAAAGTACGTGAAGTTGTAGCTATGGCGAACTTTTAATCTAAACAAAACCCAAAGTCTAAACGATGCCCTAGGGGCTGTATATATGGAGGAAGAGGGGGGAATTTCGTGGCCCTTGGAGGAGGGGTCCGAAACACACCCTAACTCTTGTTTTCCCACACATACGGACTCTAAAAACAGCCTATATTGAAGTATTTCGAAATTACATGGGCCTGGCCCAAAAATAAGGTGACGCAGCACCTAGAATAGTCTCTGGACGAAAATTATGAAGTGGCATCTTGTATATTTCGTCCAAGGCTTCATGCACTCATTATGGTGGCTTCAAAGTCCTGAAATCATCACTTGAAACTCTGTTCTTGTCTCCCTTGCGCATGCCATCAACTCCATGCTTGTTCTTGCTCCAATGTTCATCCTTCTCCAAGCTAGGCCCTTCATTTGTAAGCAAAACAAATGTATCCAATTTAGGCAGCATCATATTCTCATGAACATTAGAATCATTACCAAGAAACGAAAGTACCTGGTAATTTAATTGGCGTGCGCGAGCTCTAGTAATCGGTCCAGTATGTATGGTAGCAGGGGTTGTGGGTGTAACAATGGTATTGATGTCCTCCTCATCCTCCCCTTCTTGAAATGAAGTCGTCCACGACGGAAGCTCATCTTCCTCACCCAAATAAGGCTTCAAATCTGCAATGTTAAAAGTGGGACTAACCCCAAAATTTGCAGGCAGCTCAAGTATATGCATTATCATTTATTTTCTCTAACACCTTAAAAGGACCATCAGCACGTGGCATTAGCTTTGATTTGCGCAAATTAGGAAACCTATCCTTACGCAAATGTAACCAAACAAGATCTCCAGGTGCAAAGACAACATGTTTTCTACCCTTATCTCCAGCAAGTTTATATTTAGCATTCATATGCTCAATGTTTTCCTTAGTTAACTCATGCATTTTTAAGATCAATTCAGCACGTTGTTTAGCATCAAAATTAACCTTCTCCGAAGATGGAAGAGGCAATAAATCAATGGGTGCACGAGGTAGGAAACCATACACAATTTCAAAAGGGCACATCTTAGTAGTAGAATGCAACGAACGATTATAAGCAAATTCAATATGAGGCAAGCATTCTTCCCACATTTTCTTATTATTCTTCAAAACAGCCCTAAGCATAGTACACAATGTTCTATTGACTACTTCATTTTGACCATCAGTTTGGGGGTGACAAGTAGTACTAAAAAGCAGTTTAGTCCCCAACTTAGCCCATAAACATCTCCAAAAGTGACTAAGATATTTAATATCACGATCTGGAACAATAGCATTTGGCACACCATGCAAGCGAATAATTTCACGAAAGAACAAATGAGAAACATTAACAGCATCATCGCTTTTATAAAGTGTGCCATTTTCGAGAACCTATCCACGACAACAAATATGCTATCCCTCCCCTTCTTTGTCCGAGGTAAACCTAAAACAAAGTCCATAGATATATCCTCCCAAGGAACACTAGGTACAGGCAAAGGCATATATAAACCATGAGGATTGAGTCGTGACTTAGCTTTTTGACATGTAGTGCAGCGAGCAACAAAACGCTCAACATCTGATAGAGGCAAAGGTGTCCCGATCTTTCGATGAGATGATAACTATCGATTTGGTGGAGTCGACTTTGACGATCCGACTACAAACGTGCACGACGTTGCGCCTTAGCAATCGCTAAACCAATCTCCTGAGGTTACTGACGATGCCGGAAGCACGATCAGCCTGACCACGAAGGTCTATTCCTGCAAGCAATCGAAGAACGAGCAAGAATATGATAAAGCAATCTGAATATTGCGAATATATATGAAGTATTGATAATGGTGGGGATCCGTAAGCGGTCTTGGTCTGGTCGTTGGACACGAACGAAGTACACGAAGTTGCAATGGCTAACTTTTAACTAAACAAATCCCAAGGAAAAAGCTACTAGATGGATCTACTTATATAGGAGCAAGGGGTGGCGGCCAAGGAGGTGGGAGGACGTCCCAAGGCAGCCTAAAACCAACCCTAGGTCGTACAAGGCTCATGGACCCAAGTGGAGGTGATGCAACACCTTTGGACTTGTAGTTTGACTCGGATTCTGGTGCAACGTCAGATTGTTTCGACCATAACTCAATGCTCCGGACGAATTTAAAGGTGAATCCAATTGGGTTGGAAAGAGCACGAAATCTAGTTTCCAACAAAAAAAGAATCACCCAATTCGGAGTCCGTATGAAAAAGTTGTTGGCGTTTTGAGTCAGGTATGTCTGTGCAGTCCGAATCTGAATCCAGAACGTGAGAGACTTGGACTCTATCTTCTCTTGGCCCAAAAGTGACGTGAGAGGACTTTTTGAACAGAACCTAAACTTCTCCTTTTGCCTTATCTTCATATGTGGATTGTACAAATGTCCCATACACCTGCAATTAGACAAAACACAAAAGTGTGTGAAGTATTTTTGTTCTGGATAACATAAATAGATTATTGAATAGTTTGCACTAGAAATCACCTGACAAATATGCATGTATGCAATATTTTTGGTCGTATCCAAGGTAGTCATGTCCTCATCATCCTCCCCTTCTTGAAAACAAAGCCGTCCTCGGCGTTGCTTAATCTGAAATGTGGCTAACAAAAGAGACAAGGTGTACATGTTGTATATGTATATGTCGTCCATTTTTACTTCCCGTGGATTTTGCACATATGACACATGTATACATGAGTAACTTTCATAGTTAATAAAATATAAAGCCAAAATATTATCACAAGAAGTAGAAGGCATGAAAGTATTGCAACTCAGTTTGCACATATAAGCGAAGCTCTTATTCATATGAAAAGATGGACAATATTCATCATTAAACCATCCCAACATTGATGAACCATCACCAAGATTAGAGGTCATATCAAAATGATTAAACATTGGCACAATTATTTTCAAACATATTTGATCCAAATCTGATTTATTCCCTGATTCACTTGATTCTTTTGCATCGATAGCTAATTCAATGGGCTCACTCAAAATTGTTTGATCACATGGCAAAGTCAAATCATCAACATAGTCCGCTAAGGTAGCTGGTGTGATCAAAGTAGTGGGTAGCTCACCGCATGGTGCACTTAAATTGACAAGACATTCATCATACTCATGTGGAAGTGGAAGATTAGTACCTTTGTCATTACCTCTTATGATCAACTCAGATGAGGTAGGCACTCTCGGTGATGATGTGTCACATGGTGGAGGTGATGTAGTCCTCACAACAACGTATGTGGTTGTCATAGTATGCTTAGTAGTTGAAGGGACAACCGTATCAACTCTTGGAATGTGCATCTCGCGCTTGTTCTCCTTGTGCGCAACACGTCGTTTTATTTCCTGTTCAGCTTTGCAAGCAAGATGAAACAAATGGTCCATAGGATAACACTCTTCATGTATTAGTATCTCCTGAATGTCACGATTTAATCCTCCCCAAAATCTATCCATAAAATCTTCTTCACTTTCTTCTAAAGAGGAATGCAGCAAGGTAGTTTGTAAAGTATCATAATATTTCGTTACGGTGTCACTACCTTGTTTTAAATGTTGCAACTTTGTAATCATGTCACGAGTATAATAAGCGGGAACGAATGTATGTCGCATGGCAAGTTTCAAATCATCCCAAGTAGTAGGTATATCATTAGGGTGTAACCGACAATATTCACTCCACCAAACTACAGCATAACCAGTGAAAGAACCAACCGCAACCTTAACTTTTTTACATACATCAAAATTATTGGAAGCAAATATATTATTTAGGTCAAACTCCCATTCAATATATAAAGCAGGTCTAAAACGGCCATTAAATGGTGGTATAGAAACATTAACCTGATCATGTGCATTTGGATGTTTGTGCACCTCTCGTGACGGTTGTGGTATTTGCATAGGTGATGGCACATCTCCCACGATCGACAAACCCCATGAATTGACTCTAGATCCTGTCATGATTAGTAGAAACAAGAAACAAAATCCAAGAATAATGTTCCTATGAACTACTAGGATGTGGTGGTAAAGCGCTCACAGTAAAGCAAATATCAATATCTTACAAGTTCTTACCAAGCAGCAGGTGGTGACAGGCAACCAGCGGTGTCAAATAACTCCAAAGATTGAGTAAAGCGATTGCCAGGGGAACGTACGTATACACGGTGTAGAAATATGTGGAGCTAGGTTGGCTATATATGGTAGCAAAATATTAGCAATAATCAATTCAGAGATGCAATGTTGAATAAACGCTCAACGACGGTACTGTGCTGGTCCTAGGCTAGACCGGACTAGAGACGCGAGCCTAGAACACTAATGAGGTCACGGCGTAGCACAACTAGCATCAATGAAGGATACTAAGTAGCTCTGGACAGCAAGATATAAGTGAAGATCACAACGGCAGTAAAGATAATGATGAAAAACAACTGCCAAGCAGGATATACAACAACTCTCTCCAACTTTCCTCTTGAAAAGTTTGTGCCAATTTTCTGATAAATTTTTTCAAAGAATGCTACTAACTCAAGCTTTCCAATGCAAAAAGAATCACTCAATTCCGAGTTGATATGAGGAGTGAAAGAATTCTGAAACTGGCTTGAAAAACTGGAATAAGCTGTGTCCGCGAACTTCGGAGGGCAAAAAGACCTATTTAGAAGACGATTTTGAGGTGTCAAATATTGAACTAGTCTCTGCAACTATTTAGATGCGGCTCGTCGCTAGCTTTCATTTGAGTACTCGCGGAGTCAAAACGGACTTCGTATGAGGAAGGTATGCCTGTTTTACTAAACAGTGCACAAAACAGATTCCAATCCGAATTCAACTACGAGATTGAGTCTAGATAGATCCGAATTTTGTTTTTTTTTTCTTTCTCTTTTTTTTCTGACTTCTTTTTCTTTTTTTTCTCTTTTTTTTCTCTATCTTTTTTTTCTCTCCCTCTTTCCAAGACAAACTAGATAAGATGCAGATTGGATCAAGCGAAGATGTGAACGACCTCAACTATGATTGTGACAATGAACTATGGGTAGCATGTGGTGGAATTTGATGGATGGTGTGGTGGACAGCAGAAGGGATAACGATGCAGCAGCGACGTGACTAATGTGAACAGAACTCGAAACTCTAAACGAACTAGACCCTAAGACCAGCAACTCGACACGATGATGCAACCGATAATTCAATAATGCAAACAATGAATAGAAAATTGCAAAGGCTCAGACTGGCTTGGACAAAAGGATGAATAGATCTAACTTTTTTGTGGCTTTTTCTTGGACAATAGGTAAGAAAATAAATCTAATCTAGGGGAAACTGGAAATTCTCACCGAGCAACCTGAAAACTGATACCACTTGATAGAGGCGAGGGTGTCCCGATCTTTCGATGAGATAATAACTATCGATTTGGTGGAGACGACTTTGACGATCCGACTACAAACGTGCACGACGTTGCGCCTTATCAATCGCTAAACCAATCTCCTGAGGTTACTGACGATGCCGGAAGCACGATCAGCCTGACCACGAAGGTCTATTCCTGCAAGCAATCGAAGAACGAGCAAGAATATGATAATGCAATCTGAATATTGCGAATATATATGAAGTATTGATAGTGGTGGGAATCCGTAAGCGGTCTTGGTCTGGTCGTTGGACACAAACGAAGTACACGAAGTTGCAATGGCTAACTTTTAACTAAACAAATTCCAAGGAAAAAGTTACTAGATGGATCTACTTATATAGGAGCAAGGGGTGGCGGCCAAGGAGGTGGGAGGACGTCCCAAGGCAGCCTAAAACCAACCCTAGGTCGTACAAGGCTCATGGGCCCAAGTGGAGGTGATGCAACACCTTTGGACTTGTAGTTTGACTCGGATTCTGGTGCAACGTCAGATTGTTTCGACCATAACTCAATGCTCCGGACGAATTTAAAGGTGAATCCAATTGGGTTGGAAAGAGCACGAAATCTAGTTTCCAACAAAAAAAGAATCACCCAATTCGGAGTCCGTATGAAAAAGTTGTTGGCGTTTTGAGTCAGGTATGTCTGTGCAGTCCGAATCTGAATCCAGAACGTGAGAGACTTGGACTCTATCTTCTCTTGGCCCAAAAGTGACGTGAGAGGACTTTTTGAACAGAACCTAAACTTCTCCTTTTGCCTTATCTTCATACGTGGATTGTACAAATGTCCCATACACCTGCAATTAGACAAAACACAAAAGTGTGTGAAGTATTTTTGTTCTGGATAACATAAATAGGTTATTGAATAGTTTGCACTAGAAATCACCTGGCAAATATGCATGTATGCAATATTTTTGGTCGTATCCAAGGTAGTCATGTCCTCATCATCCTCCCCTTCTTGAAAACAAAGCCGTCCTCGGCGTTGCTTAATCTGAAATGTGGCTAACAAAAGAGACAAGGTGTACATGTTGTATATGTATATGTCATCCATTTTTACTTCCCGTAGATTTTGCACATATGACACATGTATACATGAGTAACTTTCATAGTTAATAAAATATAAAGCCAAAATATTATCACAAGAAGTAGAAGGCATGAAAGTATTGCAACTCAGTTTGCACATATAAGTGAAGCTCTTATTCATATGAAAAGATTGACAATATTCATCATTAAACCATCCCAACATTGATGAACCATCACCAAGATTAGAGGTCATATCAAAATGATTAAACATTGGCACAATTATTTTCAAACATATTTGATCCAAATCTGATTTATTCCCTGATTCACTTGATTCTTTTGCATCGATAGTTAATTCAATGGGCTCACTCAAAATTGTTTGATCACATGGCAAAGTCAAATCATCAACATAGTCCTCTAAGGTAGCTGGTGTGATCAAAGTAGTGGGTAGCTCACCGCATGGTGCACTTAAATTCACAAGACATTCATCATACTCATGTGGAAGTGGAAGATTAGTACCTTTGTCATTACCTCTTATGATCAACTCAGATGAGGTAGGCACTCTCGGTGATGATGTGTCACATGGTGGAGGTGATGTAGTCCTCACAACAACGGATGTGGTTGTCATAGTATGCTTAGTAGTTGAAGGGACAACCGTATCAACTCTTGGAATGTGCATCTCGCGCTTGTTCTCCTTGTGCGCAGCACGTCGTTTTATTTCCTGTTCCGCTTTGCAAGCAAGATGAAACAAATGGTCCATAGGATAACACTCTTCATGTATTAGTATCTCCTGAATGTCACGATTTAATCCTCCCCAAAATCTATCCATAAAATCTTCTTCACTTTCTTCTAAAGAGGAATGCAGCAAGGTAGTTTGTAAAGTATCATAATATTTTGTTACGGTGTCACTACCTTGTTTTAAATGTTGCAACTTTGTAATCATGTCACGAGTATAATAAGCGGGAACGAATGTATGTCGCATGGCAAGTTTCAAATCATCCCAAGTAGTAGGTATATCATTAGGGTGTAACCGACAATATTCACTCCACCAAACTACAGCATAACCAGTGAAAGAACCAACCGCAACCTTAACTTTTTTACATACATCAAAATTATTGGAAGCAAATATATTATTTAGGTCAAACTCCCATTCAATATATAAAGCAGGTCTAAAACGGCCATTAAATGGTGGTATAGAAACATTAACCTGATCATGTGCATTTGGATGTTTGTGCACCTCTCGTGACGGTTGTGGTATTTGCATAGGTGATGGCACATCTCCCACGATCGACAAACCCCATGAATTGACTCTAGATCCTGTCATGATTAGTAGAAACAAGAAACAAAATCCAAGAATAATGTTCCTATGAACTACTAGGATGTGGTGGTAAAGCGCTCACAGTAAAGCAAATATCAATATCTTACAAGTTCTTACCAAGCAGCAGGTGGTGACAGGCAACCAGCGGTGTCAAATAACTCCAAAGATTGAGTAAAGCGATTGCCAGGGGAACGTACGTATACACGGTGTAGAAATATGTGGAGCTAGGTTGGCTATATATGGTAGCAAAATATTAGCAATAATCAATTCAGAGATGCAATGTTGAATAAACGCTCAACGACGGTACTGTGCTGGTCCTAGGCTAGACCGGACTAGAGACGCGAGCCTAGAACACTAATGAGGTCACGGCGTAGCACAACTAGCATCAATGAAGGATACTAAGTAGCTCTGGACAGCAAGATATAAGTGAAGATCACAACGGCAGTAAAGATAATGATGAAAAACAACTGCCAAGCAGGATATACAACAACTCTCTCCAACTTTCCTCTTGAAAAGTTTGTGCCAATTTTCTAATAATTTTTTTCAAAGAATGCTACTAACTCAAGCTGTCCAATGCAAAAAGAATCACTCAATTCCGAGTTGATATGAGGAGTGAAAGAATTCTGAAACTGGCTTGAAAAACTGGAATAAGCTGTGTCCGCGAACTTCGGAGGGCAAAAAGACCTATTTAGAAGACGATTTTGAGGTGTCAAATATTGAACTAGTCTCTGCAACTATTTAGATGCGGCTCGTCGCTAGCTTTCATTTGAGTACTCGCGGAGTCAAAACGGACTTCGTATGAGGAAGGTATGCCTGTTTTACTAAACAGTGCACAAAACAGATTCCAATCCGAATTCAACTACGAGATTGAGTCTAGATAGATCCGAATTTTGTTTTTTTTCTTCTCTTTTTTTTTCCTCACACTTTTTTTCTTTCTCTTTTTTTTTCTGACTTCTTTTTTTTCTCTTTTTTTTCTGTCTTTTTTTTTCTCTCCCTCTTTCCAAGACAAACTAGATAAGATGCAGATTGGATCAAGCGAAGATGTGAACGACCTCAACTATGATTGTGACAATGAACTATGGGTAGCACATGGTGGAATTTGATGGATGGTGTGGTGGACAGCAGAAGGGATAACGATGCAGCGGCGACGTGACTAATGTGAACAGAACTCGAAACTCTAAACGAACTAGACCCTAAGACCAGCAACTCGACACGACGATGCAACCGATAATTCAATAATGCAAACAATGAATAGAAAATTGCAAAGGCTCAGACTGGCTTGGACAAAAAGATGAATAGATCTAACTTTTTTGTGGCTTTTTCTTGGACAATAGGTAAGAAAATAAATCTAATCTAGAGGAAACTGGAAATTCTCACCGAGCAACCTGAAAACTGATACCACTTGATAGGGGCGAGGGTGTCCCGATCTTTCGATGAGATGATAACTATCGATTTGGTGGAGTCGACTTTGACGATCCGACTACAAACGTGCACGACGTTGCGCCTTAGCAATCGCTAAACCAATCTCCTGAGGTTACTGACGATACCGGAAGCACGATCAGCCTGACCACGAAGGTCTATTCCTGCAAGCAATCGAAGAACGAGCAAGAATATGATAAAGCAATCTGAATATTGCGAATATATATGAAGTATTGATAATGGTGGGGATCCGTAAGCGGTCTTGGTCTGGTCGTTGGACACAAACGAAGTACACGAAGTTGCAATGGCTAACTTTTAACTAAACAAATCCCAAGGAAAAAGCTACTAGATGGATCTACTTATATAGGAGCAAGGGGTGGCGGCCAAGGAGGTGGGAGGACGTCCCAAGGCATCCTAAAACCAACCCTAGGTCGTACAAGGCTCATGGGCCCAAGTGGAGGTGATGCAACACCTTTGGACTTGTTGTTTGACTCGGATTCTGGTGCAACGTCAGATTGTTTCGACCATAACTCAATGCTCCGGACGAATTTAAAGGTGAATCCAATTGGGTTGGAAAGAGCACGAAATCTAGTTTCCAACAAAAAAAGAATCACCCAATTCGGAGTCCGTATGAAAAAGTTGTTGGCGTTTTGAGTCAGGTATGTCTGTGTAGTCCGAATCTGAATCCAGAACGTGAGAGACTTGGACTCTATCTTCTCTTGGCCCAAAAGTGACGTGAGAGGACTTTTTGAACAGAACCTAAACTTCTCCTTTTGCCTTATCTTCATATGTGGATTGTACAAATGTCCCATACACCTGCAATTAGACAAAACACAAAAGTGTGTGAAGTATTTTTGTTCTGGATAACATAAATAGATTATTGAATAGTTTGCACTAGAAATCACCTGACAAATATGCATGTATGCAATATTTTTGGTCGTATCCAAGGTAGTCATGTCCTCATCATCCTCCCCTTCTTGAAAACAAAGCTGTCCTCGGCGTTGCTTAATCTGAAATGTGGCTAACAAAAGAGACAAGGTGTACATGTTGTATATGTATATGTCATCCATTTTTACTTCCCGTGGATTTTGCACATATGACACATGTATACATGAGTAACTTTCATAGTTAATAAAATATAAAGCCAAAATATTATCACAAGAAGTAGAAGGCATGAAAGTATTGCAACTCAGTTTGCACATATAAGTGAAGCTCTTATTCATATGAAAAGATTGACAATATTCATCATTAAACCATCCCAACATTGATGAACCATCACCAAGATTAGAGGTCATATCAAAATGATTAAACATTGGCACAATTATTTTCAAACATATTTGATCCAAATCTGATTTATTCCCTGATTCACTTGATTCTTTTGCATCGATAGTTAATTCAATGGGCTCACTCAAAATTGTTTGATCACATGGCAAAGTCAAATCATCAACATAGTCCTCTAAGGTAGCTGGTGTGATCAAAGTAGTGGGTAGCTCACTGCATGGTGCACTTAAATTGACAAGACATTCATCATACTCATGTGGAAGTGGAAGATTAGTACCTTTGTCATTACCTCTTATGATCAACTCAGATGAGGTAGGCACTCTCGGTGATGATGTGTCACATGGTGGAGGTGATGTAGTCCTCACAACAACGGATGTGGTTGTCATAGTATGCTTAGTAGTTGAAGGGACGACCGTATCAACTCTTGGAATGTGCATCTCGCGCTTGTTCTCCTTGTGCGCAACACGTCGTTTTATTTCCTGTTCAGCTTTGCAAGCAAGATGAAACAAATGGTCCATAGGATAACACTCTTCATGTATTAGTATCTCCTGAATGTCACGATTTAATCCTCCCCAAAATCTATCCATAAAATCTTCTTCACTTTCTTCTAAAGAGGAATGCAGCAAGGTAGTTTGTAAAGTATCATAATATTTCGTTACGGTGTCACTACCTTGTTTTAAATGTTGCAACTTTGTAATCATGTCGCGAGTATAATAAGCGGGAACGAATGTATGTCGCATGGCAAGTTTCAAATCATCCCAAGTAGTAGGTATATCATTAGGGTGTAACCGACAATATTCACTCCACCAAACTACAGCATAACCAGTGAAAGAACCAACCGCAACCTTAACTTTTTTACGCACATCAAAATTATTGGAAGCAAATATATTATTTAGGTCAAACTCCCATTCAATATATAAAGCAGGTCTAAAACGGCCATTAAATGGTGGTATAGAAACATTAACCTGATCATGTGCATTTGGATGTTTGTGCACCTCTCGTGATGGTTGTGGTATTTGCATAGGTGATGGCACATCTCCCACGATCGACAAACCCCATGAATTGACTCTAGATCCTGTCATGATTAGTAGAAACAAGAAACAAAATTCAAGAATAATGTTCCTATGAACTACTAGGATGTGGTGGTAAAGCGCTCACAGTAAAGCAAATATCAATATCTTACAAGTTCTTACCAAGCAGCAGGTGGTGACAGGCAACCAGCGGTGTCAAATAACTCCAAAGATTGAGTAAAGCGATTGCCAGGGGAACGTACGTATACACGGTGTAGAAATATGTGGAGCTAGGTTGGCTATATATGGTAGCAAAATATTAGCAATAATCAATTCAGAGATGCAATGTTGAATAAACGCTCAACGACGGTACTGTGCTGGTCCTAGGCTAGACCGGACTAGAGACGCGAGCCTAGAACACTAATGAGGTCACGGCGTAGCACAACTAGCATCAATGAAGGATACTAAGTAGCTCTGGACAGCAAGATATAAGTGAAGATCACAATGGCAGTAAAGATAATGATGAAAAACAACTGCCAAGCAGGATATACAACAACTCTCTCCAACTTTCCTCTTGAAAAGTTTGTGCCAATTTTCTGATAATTTTTTTCAAAGAATGCTACTAACTCAAGCTTTCCAATGCAAAAAGAATCACTCAATTCCGAGTTGATATGAGGAGTGAAAGAATTCTGAAACTGGCTTGAAAAACTGGAATAAGCTGTGTCCGTGAACTTCGGAGGGCAAAAAGACCTATTTAGAAGACGATTTTGAGGTGTCAAATATTGAACTAGTCTCTGCAACTATTTAGATGCGGCTCGTCGCTAGCTTTCATTTGAGTACTCGCGGAGTCAAAACGGACTTCGTATGAGGAAGGTATGCTTGTTTTACTAAACAGTGCACAAAACAGATTCCAATCCGAATTCAACTACGAGATTGAGTCTAGATAGATCCGAATTTTGTTTTTTTTCTTCTCTCTTTTTTTTTCCTCACACTTTTTTTTCTTTCTCTTTTTTTCTGACTTCTTTTTTTTCTCTCTTTTTTTTTCTCTGTCTTTTTTTTCTCTCCCTCTTTCCAAGACAAACTAGATAAGATGCAGATTGGATCAAGCGAAGATGTGAACGACCTCAACTATGATTGTGACAATGAACTATGGGTAGCACATGGTGGAATTTGATGGATGGTGTGGTGGACAGCAGAAGGGATAACGATGCAGCGGCGACGTGACTAATGTGAACAGAACTCGAAACTCTAAACGAACTAGACCCTAAGACCAGCAACTCGACACGACGATGCAACCGATAATTCAATAATGCAAACAATGAATAGAAAATTGCAAAGGCTCAGACTGGCTTGGACAAAAGGATGAATAGATCTAACTTTTTTGTGGCTTTTTCTTGGACAATAGGTAAGAAAATAAATCTAATCTAGGGGAAACTGGAAATTCTCACCGAGCAACCTGAAAACTGATACCACTTGATAGAGGCAAAGGTGTCCCGATCTTTCGATGAGATGATAACTATCGATTTGGTGGAGTCGACTTTGACGATCCGACTACAAACGTGCACGACGTTGCGCCTTAGCAATCGCTAAACCAATCTCCTGAGGTTACTGACGATGCCGGAAGCACGATCAGCCTGACCACGAAGGTCTATTCCTGCAAGCAATCGAAGAACGAGCAAGAATATGATAAAGCAATCTGAATATTGCGATTATATATGAAGTATTGATAATGGTGGGAATCCGTAAGCGGTCTTGGTCTGGTCGTTGGACACAAACGAAGTACACGAAGTTGCAATGGCTAACTTTTAACTAAACAAATCCCAAGGAAAAAGCTACTAGATGGATCTACTTATATAGGAACAAGGGGTGGCGGCCAAGGAGGTGGGAGGACGTCCCAAGGCAGCCTAAAACCAACCCTAGGTCGTACAAGGCACATGGGTCCAAGTGGAGGTGATGCAACACCTTTGGACTTGTAGTTTGACTCGGATTCTGGTGCAACGTCAGATTGTTTCGACCATAACTCAATGCTCCGGACGAATTTAAAGGTGAATCCAATTGGGTTGGAAAGAGCACGAAATCTAGTTTCCAACAAAAAAAGAATCACCCAATTCGGAGTCCGTATGAAAAAGTTGTTGGCGTTTTGAGTCAGGTATGTCTGTGCAGTCCGAATCTGAATCCAGAACGTGAGAGACTTGGACTCTATCTTCTCTTGGCCCAAAAGTGACGTGAGAGGACTTTTTGAACAGAACCTAAACTTCTCCTTTTGCCTTATCTTCATACGTGGATTGTACAAATGTCCCATACACCTGCAATTAGACAAAACACAAAAGTGTGTGAAGTATTTTTGTTCTGGATAACATAAATAGATTATTGAATAGTTTGCACTAGAAATCACCTGGCAAATATGCATGTATGCAATATTTTTGGTCGTATCCAAGGTAGTCATGTCCTCATCAACATCCCATCTCATCTTTGGCCAAAAGAAATGTGTAGCAAGTATATCCTCCGTCTTCTTCACACCAAAGTGTCCCATTAGTCCTCCTCCATGCGCCTCCTGCAACAACAGAAGACGAACGGAGCTAGCTGGAATGCATAGCTTGTTAGCACGAAACACAAATACATTGTTAACGACGAACTTGTTCCATGTTCTACCTTCTTTACAAATCTGCAATATATCTTTAAATTCAGCATCATGCACATATTGATCTTTGATGGTCTCCAAACTAAATATTTTAAAGTCAAGTTGTGAAAGCATAGTATAACGACGAGACAATGCATCAGCAATAACATTTTCTTTACCCTTCTTGTGTTTAATGACATAAGGGAAAGTCTCAATGAATTCAACCCATTTGGCATGTCTACGGTTCAGTTTAGCTTGACTTTTAATGTGTTTCAATGATTCATGATCAGAATGTATAACAAATTCTTTGGGCCACAAATAATGTTGCCATGTTTCTAAGGTCCGAACAAGAGCATATAATTCTTTATGAATAGTTTAGACTAGGCCCACTCATTTTTTCAGAAAAGTATGCAACAGGTTTGCCATCTTGTAATAACACACCTCCTAATCCAATTCCACTAGCATCACATTCAAGCTCAAAAGTCTTATTAAAATCAGGAAGTTGGAGTAAAGGAGCATGTGTCAACTTACCTTTCAATATCATGTAGGCTTCTTCCTGTGCGGTACCCCAAACAAAAGGCACATCCTTCTTTGTAAGCTCATTGAGAGGTGCAGCTATGGTGCTAAAATCTCGCAGAAAACGCCTATAGAAACCAGCGAGTCCAAGAAAACTCCTCACTTGTGTGACCGTTTTGGGCTACGGCCAACTCTCAATAGCTTCAATCTTGGCTTTATCAACTTCAATTCCCTGTGGAGTAACAACATAGCCAAGAAAAGATACTCGGTCGGTGCAAAAGGTGCACTTCCCAAGGTTACCAAACAAACGTGCATCACGTAGAGCAATAAAAACAGCACGTAAATGTTCCAAATGTTCTTCCAAAGATTTGCTATAAATCAGTATATCATCAAAATAGACTACCACAAATCGTCCTATGAAAGCACGTAAAACTTCGTTCATTAGTCTCATGAAAGTACTAGGTGCATTAGTTAACCCAAAAGGCATGACTAACCACTCATATAAACCAAACTTAGTTTTAAAAGCTGTTTTCCATTCATCTCCCAATTTCGTACGAATTTGATGGTATCCACTACGCAAATCAACTTTGGAGAATATTGTAGAGCCACTTAATTCATCAAGCATATCATCTAGCCTAGGAATAGGATGACAATAATGAATAGTAATATTATTAATGCCTCTACAATCAACACACATACGCGACGTACCATCCTGATGCGGAGCATCCTACGATCATCCCCATGGACCTACCATCGTCTCATCAAGAGCCAAGAGGACCTATGACACGAGCACAAGCTAGAGCTCTCGAGAATGAGGTGACTTCCTTCCTTAGTGATATCACATATGATCCACTCGAGACATGGCTACTACCTAAGTCCGATATGCTATGCATGATTAGGTGTCAAGAGGAGCCTCCCGAGGATGCACGTGAAGACGGACAAGCCGCCAAGTCCATGGATGAAGAGAACCAATGGAAACGGGCAAGTTCACCTTCCAGGTCCCAGTCATCCGGCCAAGACCCCGGACATCCGTGATAGAGGCAAAGGTGTCCCGTCTTTCGATGAGATGATGGATATCGCTTTGGTGGAAGTCGACTTTGACGATCCGACTACGAACGTGCGATGACATCGCGCCTTAGCAATCGCTAAACCAACTCCGAGAGGTTATTGACCACGCCGGAGCACGATCAACCTGACCACGAGGGTCTATTTCCTGCGAGCAAACGAAGAACAAGCAAGAAACTGAGATTGCAATCTGGATATTGCGAATATAAGATGAAAGCTTTATTGATCAAGGTGGGGTTCTGTGACGCCTTTGTCTGGTCGTTGAACACAAACGAAGTACGCGAAGTTGCAGCTATGGCGAACTTTTAATCTAAACAAAACCCAAAGTTTAAACAACGCCCTAAGGGCTGTATATATGGAGGAAGAGGGGGGAATTTCGTGGCCCTTGGGGAAGGGGTCCGAAACCAACCCTATCTCTTGTTTCCCCACACATACGGACTCTAAAAATAGCCTATACTCAAGTATTTCGAAATTACATGGGCCTGTCCCAATAATAAGGTGACGCAGCACCTAGAATAGCCTCTGGACGGAAGTTATGAAGTAGCATCTTGTATATTTCGTCCAAGGCTTCATGCTCGCATTATGGTGGCTTCAACGTCCTGAAATCATCACTTGTAACTCCGTTCTTGTTCCCCATGCGCATGCCATCATCTCCATGCTTGTTCTTGCTCCAATGTTCATCCTTCTCAAAGCTAGGTCCTTCATTTATAAGCAAAACAAATGTATCCAATTTAGGCAACATCATATTCTCATGAACATTAGAATCATTACCAAGAAACGAAAGTACCTGGTAATTTAATTGGCGTGCGCGAGCTCTAGTAATTGGTCCATTATGTATAGCAGCAGGGGCTGTGGGTGTAACAATGGTATTGATGTCCTCATCATCCTCCCCTTCTTGAAATGAAGTCGTCCTCGACGGAAGCTCATCTCCCTCACCCAAATAAGGCTTCAAATCTGCAATGTTAAAAGTGGGAGTAACCCCAAAATCTACAGGCAGCTCAAGTTTATATGCATTATCATTTATTTTCTCTAACACCTTAAAAGGACCATCAACACGTGGCATTAGCTTTGATTTGCGCAAATCAGGAAATCTATCCTTACGCAAATGTAACCAAACAAGTCTCCAGGTGCAAACACAACATGTTTTCTACCCTTATCTCCAGCAAGTTTATATTTAGCATTCATACGCTCAATGTTTTCCTTAGTTAACTCATGCATTTTTAAGATCAATTCAGCACGTTGTTTAGCATCAAAATTAACCTTCTCCGAAGATGGAAGAGGCAACAAATCAATAGGTGCACGAGGTAGGAAACCATACACAATTTCAAAAGGGCACATCTTACTAGTAGAATGCAATGAACGATTATAAGCAAACTCAATATGAGGCAAGCATTCTTCCCACATTTTCTTATTATTCTTCAAAACAGCCCTAAGCATAGTAGACAATGTTCTATTGACTACTTCAGTTTGTCCATCAGTTTGGGGGTGACAAGTAGTACTAAAAAGCAGTTTAGTCCCCAACTTAGCCCATAAACATCTCCAAAAGTGGCTAAGAAATTTAGTATCACGATCTGAAACAATAGTATTTGGCACACCATGCAAACGAATAATTTCACGGAAGAACAAATCAGCAACATTAACAGCATCATCGCTTTTATGACATGGTATAAAGTGTGCCATTTTTGAGAATCTATCCACGACAACAAATATGCTATCCCTCCCCTTCTTTGTTCGAGGTAAACCTAAAACAAAGTCCAGAGATATATCCTCCCAAGGAACACTAGGCACAGGCAAAGGCATATATAAACCATGAGGATTGAGTCGTGACTTAGCTTTTTGACATGTAGTGCAGCGAGCAACAAAACGCTCAACATCCCGTCTCATCTTTGGCCAAAAGAAATGTGTAGCAAGTACGTCCTCCGTCTTCTTCACGCCAAAGTGTCCCATTAATCCTCCTCCATGCGCCTCCTGCAACAACAAAAGACGAAGAGAGCTAGCTGGAATGCATAGCTTGTTAGCACGGAACACAAATCCATCATTAACGACAAACTTGTTCCAGGTTCTTCCTTCTTTACAATTCTGCAAAACATCTTTAAAATCAGCATCATGCACATATTGATCTTTGATGGTCTCCAAATCAAATATTTTGAAGTCAAGTTGTGACAGCATAGTATAGCGACGAGACAATGCATCAGTAATAACATTTTCTTTACCCTTCTCGTGTTTAATGACATAAGGGAAAGTTTCAATGAATTCAACCCATTTAGCATGTCTACGATTCAGTTTAGCTTGACTTTTAATATGTTTCAAAGATTCATGATCAGAATGTATAACAAATTCTTTGGGCCATAAATAATGTTGCCATGTTTCTAAAGTCCGAACAAGAGCATATAGTTCTTTATCATAAGTAGAATAATTCAGACTAGGCCCACCCAATTTTTCAGAAAAGTATGCAACAGGTTTACCATCTTGTAATAACACACCTCCTAATCCAATTCCACTAGCATCACATTCAAGCTCAAAAGTCTTATTAAAATCAGGAAGTTGGAGTAAAGGAGCATGTGTCAACTTATCTTTCAAACAAAAGGCACATCCTTCTTTGTAAGCTCGTTGAGAGGTGCAGCAATGGTGCTGAAATCTCTCACAAAACGCCTATAGAAACCAGCGAGGCCAAGGAAACTCCTCACTTGTGTGACCGTTTTGGGCTGCGGCCAACTCTCAATAGCTTCAATCTTGGCTTTATCAGCTTAAATTCCCTGTGGAGTAACAACATAGCCAAGAAAAGATACTCGGTCGGTGCAAAAGGTGCACTTCCCAAGGTTACCAAACAAACGTGCATCACGTAGAGCAATAAAAACAGCACGTAAATGTTCCAAATATTCTTCCAAAGATTTGCTATAAATCAGTATATCATCAAAATAGACTACCACAAACCGTCCAATAAAAGCACGTAAAACTTCGTTCATTAGTCTCATGAAAGTACTAGGTGCATTAGTTAACCCGAAAGGCATGACTAACCACTCATATAAACCAAACTTAGTTTTAAATGTTGTTTTCCATTCATCTCCCAGTTTCATACGAATTTGATGGTATCCACTACGCAAATCAACTTTGGAAAAAATTGTAGAGCCACTAATTTCATCAAGCATATCATCTAGCCTAGTAATAGGATGACGATAACGAATAGTAATGTTATTAATGCCTCTACAATCAACACACATACGCGATGTACCATCCTTTTTAGGCACAAGTATAATAGGAACAACACAAGGACTAAGAGATTCGCGTATATAACCTTTGTCGAGCAGCTCCTGTACTTGACGCATAATCTCCTTCGTCTCCTCTGGATTGGTACGGTATGGTGCACGGTTGGGTAGCGATGCACCGGGAATTAAGTCAATTTGATGCTCAATCCCTCGAATAGGTGGTAATCCCGGTGGCATGTCTTGTGGAAAGACGTCAGCGAACTCCTGCAAAATGTTAGTGACAGCAGGGGGCAAAGAGGAAGGCACGTCCTCGAATGAAAATAATGCCTCTTTGCACACAAAAGCGTAGCAAACAGATTTGTTGAAATCTAGCTCATCAATATCAGATTTTGTGGCAAGTAAACATGCACTTTTCAATTTAATTTCAGAAACAACACTAGATGGTTTATTATTAGGTTTCATTTGCTCAAATTCTTTTGCCACAATCTGATTTTCACTCTTATTTTTCTCCTGTTTTGCTTTATTAGCTCTATTAATGTCATCTTTCAAAATGGAATCAGGAGTCATTGGAAGCAAAGTAATATTTTTATCCTTATGAACAAGAGTATACTGATTGTTTCTACCATGGTGTACAGAGTTTTTATCAAATTGCCATGGTCTACCAAGTAATAAGGAACATGCTTGCATGGGTACCACATCACAATCAACATAATCAGCATATGTAGAGATACTAAAATGCACACGAACAGTACGTGTTACCTTAACCTTGCCGCTGTTGTTGAACCATTGGATGTAGTAAGGATGTGGATGTGGTCTTGTGGTGAGAGATAGTTTCTCCACCATCTCCATGCTAGCCAAGTTGTTACAGCTCCCTCCATCTATGATGACGCGAACAGAACGTTCCTTCACAACTCCCTTTGTATGGAACAAATTATGCCTCTGATTTTGCTCTGCTTGTGTGACCTGCACACTCAAAACACGTTGAGCAACTAAACATTCATACATGTCAGCGTCTTCAGGAGCCATGATTGCGTCTCATTTTCAGAATCATGTCCACCATGTTCTTCACGTGTAATAAGAGCCAAAGTCTCCTCATCATAGTCACTAGCGGACTCATACCCACCATCCTCAGTAGCAATCATTACACGCTGAGATTTGCATTCTCGCGCATAATGTCCTCTTCCCTTACAACGACAACAAATAATATGACTTGTGTGCCCTGTTGATGCCATGGAAGAAGAAGAGCTCTGTGCAGGCCCGGCAGGTGCGCTCTTGGCAGATAGTGGTGGTTGTGCCTGCTTTCTTGTATCACGGCTGGAGGTGGAACCTGATGGAGGTGCTGGTGCAGTGGAAGTAGAAGATGCACGCGGTGTCCATGATGAAGGTCGACCTGCAGAAAAGTTAGTTCGCGCCAATGCTTGTCGATCCTGCACTTCACGTTCAGCTTTACAAGCAAGATGGAATAAACGAGTGATATTAGTATACTCCTTATACTCTAGAATGGTCTGAATCTCTCTATTTAAACCACCCATAAAACGTGCAAGCATAGCTTCATTCTCCTCAACAATACCACATCTAATCATGCCAGTTTGTAATTCCTGATAATATTCTTCTACAGAATTTTTCCCTTGTCGTAAACGCTGCAGTTTTTGAAGCAATTCACGTTGATAATATGGTGGAACCCAACGAGTACGCATAGCAGTTTTCAAAGCAGCCCAAGTATCTGGAATAGGATATAATCTACAATGTTCAGAGACCACCATACACATGCAAAACTAGTTAAAGCACAAACAGCAGCAGCAACCCGTCTCTCCTCGGGATATTGTAAACATGTAAAACGTTGTTCAGTTTCTAACTCCCAGGTAAGATATACATCAGGAATGTATCTACCCTCAAACGGTGGAATATTCAATTTCAGTTTAGGAACATGGTCATGATCTCGTACCTGAGGTGGTGGTGCAGGCCTACCGTTGTGAATATATACCTGAGGTCGACCTGCTGGAGGTGGTGCTGGTGGCTGCACGTAGTTCTGATTTTGATCAACCTCATCCTCATAATCGCCCACATAATCGTCATCCTCCTCAGCCGCCGCAGTAGCAGGAGCCAAAGAAGCATCAACAGTAGGTGCAGCGGCACCCGAATTTTGACCAGTCTCAATTGGAACGCGCTGTGCTCGTCCCACTTGATTTGGAAGGCGGCGTTGGAGATGTGGTTGTTGTTGTTGTAGAGGTGCGACAGGTGCAGCCGGTGGTGGTTGGGAAGACGCTTGAGCAATTCATTAAACCTGTTATCCAGCTTGGTCGCAAACGACTTCTCCACGGCATCTATCTTCTCCATAGCCTCTTCAAATCTGTTTAGCACATCTCCCACCTGGCCACTCATCATTTGCTGAAATTTATCATGCAACCCCTTGTTCGTCATGTTCTCCCAATCAGTCTCATCGGCTTGTGATCCTGCCATGGTTAGCAGCAATAGAAACACAAAAGAATATGATCCTACAGACTACTAGGAAGTGGTGGTGATGGTGGTGTGTCACAAATCCTTCAAGCGAATCTCAAATTCTTACCAGTTCTTACCCAACAGCAGGTGGTGATCGGCAACCGTTGTAGTCAAAACTCTCAAAGCTTGGATAGATCGATTACCAGGGAGAGTCAAACGCATGACGTAGATGTATGTGGAGCTGGGAAGGCTTATAATATGGTAGCAAAAAGGGTCAGCAATAATCAATTCAGATATGCAAAGTTGAATAAACGCTCAACGACGGTACTGTGCTGGTCCTAGGCTAGACCGTGCTAGAGACGCGAGCCGAGAACACTAACAAAATCACGGCGCCGCACGTAAACAAGGGAGGAGCACACTCTGAATTTTTTCACTTTTTTTTGCTCCGCAACAATTTTTTTTTGAAAAAGTCTAAAAATGGTCTAAAAACTGCCTAGCCAGAATTTTCCAGACTTAGTTTTTTTTTAAACTAGAACTATTTTTCTACTGCGGGTAACACAAAAGTTTGGGAGTCCTTCTCTGTCACGGCTCGGAGTATGGCGTGATCTAGAAATCCAAAACAGAGTAACAAATACTGGACTTGGACTGGTGGCGGAGATGAATCTGGTGGAACTCGGACTGGTGGCGGATATATGTTGCAGGTGTACTCGGATTGGCTTGATGGCGGCGGATATGTGGTGGCGTTTATATGGACTCGGATTGGCGGTGAATATGTGGTGGTGGTATATGGCAGCGGTGATGAAGTTGGTGCGGTGGTGGTATATGGCAGCAGCGATGATGATGATGCGGTGGTGATATATGGCAGCGGCGACGTGACAACCTGTGGACAGAACTCGAAACTCTAAAGGACTAGACGCTAAGACCAGCAACTTGACACGATGATGCAACCGCAAATTCAACAAAGCAAACACAGAAAAGATTATGCAAAGGCTCAGATTGGTTCGGATAGGATGAACTAACCCTAAATTTTTTTTGGCTTTTCCATGGACTATAGGTATGAAGAACAAACTCGATCTAAACTACGAAAAACTGTAAAATCTCACCGAGCAACATGGAAATCTGATACCACTTGATAGAGGCAAAGGTGTCCCGTCTTTCGATGAGATGATGGATATCGCTTTGGTGGAAGTCGACTTTGACGATCCGACTACGAACGTGCGATGACGTCGCGCCTTAGCAATCGCTAAACCAACTCCGAGAGGTTATTGACCACGCCAGAGCACGATCAACCTGACCACGAGGGTCTGTTTCCTGCGAGCAAACAAAGAACAAGCAAGAAACTGAGATTGCAATCTGGATATTGCGAATATAAGATGAAAGCTTTATTGATCAAGGTGGGGTTCTGTGACGCCTTTGTCTGGTCGTTGAACACAAACGAAGTACGCGAAGTTGCAGCTATAGCGAACTTTTAATCTAAACAAAACCCAAAGTCTAAACGACGCCCTAAGGGCTGTATATATGGAGGAAGAGGGGGCGGGGGAATTCGTGGCCCTTGGGGAAGGGGTCCGAAACCAACCCTATCTCTTGTTTCCCCACACATACGGACTCTAAAAACAGCCTATACTCAAGTATTTCGAAATTACATGGGCCTGGCTCAATAATAAGGTGACGCAGCACATAGAATAGCCTCTGGACGAAAGTTATGAAGTAGCATCTTGTATATTTCGTCCAAGGCATCATGCACGCAATATGGTGGCTTCAACGTCCTGAAATCATCACTTGTAACTCCGTTCTTGTTCCCCATGCGCATGCCATCATCTCCATGCTTGTTCTTGCTCCAATGTTCATCCTTCTCAAAGCTAGGTCCTTCATTTGTAAGCAAAACAAATGTATCCAATTTAGGCAGCATCATATTCTCATGAACATTAGAATCATTACCAAGAAAAGAAAGTACCTGGTAATTTAATTGGCGTGCGCGAGCTCTAGTAATTGGTCCAGTATGTATAGCAGCAGGGGTTGTGGGTGTAACAATGGTATTGATGTCCTCATCAATCCGGCCCCTGGAGCAACCACAGCAGCAGCAGCCCAGACGCCCAAGTCTACAGGGCCTGGACATCCGGCGTCCAGCCCGGATATCCGGCCCAAGCCCGAAAATCCGGCGCCACGCTATAGAACATCCAGAAGCTGAGCCCTCCAGCCCGGACATCCGGCCACCAAGCCCGGACATCCGGCCCCTCGGGAAGGCCCGGACATCCGGCCCGTCGCCCGGACATCCGGCCCCCCTGTCTGCGCATAGTAAAGGGCCAAGACACGTGTACCCCTTCGACCCTCTAGACTATATATACTCCTTCTCCCCCATCTTTCTAGGGTTAGCATTGGTTTAGCTCATATGTGAGATAGAGCATTGCTCATCCATTACGGATCAACTCCACGAGAGAGACTGCGGCCCCTCTATGGAGAAGATCCACCTTGGATTCAAGACCTCTTCACGGAGAAGAACCCCATCAAGACCTCCTCACGGAGAAGAAACGGTTACCCTTTGTATCGTCCTTTGTTGACTTTGGATCTTGTATCTTACCTTTGTGTTCACCGATCTACCGCATGTGTGATCTATTCTTGTTGGTTGAGTGATTTCTCTCGTGTTCCCCTCGTGTTTCCCCTCGTGTTCATCACGTTCTTCATAGGGATCATTGATAACCCCATGGCCTTACTGTTGCGTAGCTTACCCATCGAGACTAGCCTTTGAGTATTGCCGGCAACGTGACTTGTGCACATTAGTGTTCACACTTCCCATAGCATACATATCATCAGTGAGTTGCATATCTTGGTATCATCTCTTGTGTCACAAAGTTGTCTTCGCATACACAATTGCTATCTTGGTTCGTGAAGCATTGCATGAGAAAAGAGCTCAAACAACAAAGAGCCAAACAAGCTTTTAAGCAAAAGGGAAAGATAAGCAAAGAGCTTATAAGCAAGAACCATAGCATCATACAACATTAAGATTGTCATACTCGATCATCTTGGATAAAAGCATAGAAACATCATACATATAGCATACTTGGGATAGAAGTCGTTGCATTTTTGGTTAGTAGGTTGTGCACAAGTTCGTATCCGCCTATTGTGCAATCGTGCTAGCGTCTCTCTAGTGTTGTGCAACAAGAGCATCTTGGTGGATTCCACATTTTGGCTCATCCTTGGATGCCCAACCCCACATTATCTATTTGCGTGTGTGTTTCCGTGTACCATATCTTGCTACTGGTCTACTTGTTGCATTTGCAAATTTGTGAATCTTTTCCAACATTATTGAGTCTCACTTACAATTGCATCAAATTTTGTGCCACCATCCTAACCAAGCTCCACCATAAGCTTTTACTTGTGTAGGTGTGAGAACCGACAAGAATTGGTACCAATTGTGCTATTTCCTTGCTACACATTGCAGTGATCTTTGATCCATTTTCAACATCGGTCAAGGTACATTTGGTATTGGTTCTTCTCTTTCTCCCACTCACATATTTTTGTTTGAAATGATGGATAGGCCAAGTACTCCCACTTTTCTTGGAGCAAGACGACGACATGTCATCCTACGTCACAAAGACTCAACTATTTGGTGCACATCGGGCTTTGCATCAAGAACAACTTGCTTTGGGCGACTGCATCGACAATCTCGCCACCGACCTATGACAATCCATGAGTTCCCTCAAAGAAGATATCCGAACATGATGGTCCGCTCTTCTACAACTTCGTCCTCGTCAAGAAGGAGCCGCTCAAGTCGCCACTCCGAGGACTCCCTCTCCGGTTCAAGTACACCGACATCAAACACTCTTCGTCGTGCCGCGCGTCAAGACCGTCAAGCTAACCGCAATCCTCTTCACGACACCGACTCTCCAGAGCATCGACATCGTCAAAACCAAGCTGCTTTCGCACAAGCACAAGATCGGCAACGCCAACGACAACACAAACAAGAGGAGCAAGCACGACAACATCAAGATGCACAAGACGCCGAGGCGCAACGTCAAGAACAACAACTATGTGAAGCTCAAGCACTTGAGGCGCAATGTGCCCTTCAAGATTCAAGTCGTGTCATAGCCAATTGAAGCCGACAAGATCGAATACATCAAGAAGCACTTCGCGACGAAGCTCACGAAAGGATTTACGAAGCACGTGTGCATCGACAAGCTCCTCGACAAGATCGACAAGCTCCTCGACAAGATCGACAAGTTCCTCGTCAAGATCGACAAGCTCCTCCTCAAGCGAGACAAGAACGGCAACAGCATCATGAGGAAGACAACCCTCCTCGCCAAGAGCAACATGAGGAAGACAACCCTCCTCGCCAAGAGCGACATGAGATTGCCAATCCTCACCGACATGGGCGTCATCATCCCTGACCCCAACACAATGAAGAGCAACGATATGGCAAGCTAAAGTTCACCGTGCCCAAGTTTACCGGAAGCAATGACCCCGAAGAGTACATATCATGGGCATTGAAGGTTGGCAAAATCTTCCGCTTGCACAACTACGAAGAAGAAAAGAAAATCGCAATGGCATCCCTTGAATTCCAAGACTACGTCCTCATTTGGTGGGAACAAGTCATTGAGCGCCGAGCGGCAAGAGGTGAACCACCCATCACCATTTGGGCACAAATGAAGGATGTCATGAGAGCATGATTCGTGCCAAACTACTACAACCGCGACCTCTTCAAGAAACTCCAACAACTCAAGCAAGGAACCAAGAGCGTTGAAGAGTACTACAAGGAAATGGAGATTGCCATGATACGAGTCAATGTCAAAGAAGATGATGAGCAAACTATTGCGCGTTTCTTGAATGGACTCAATCACCCTATCAAGAAGATTGCCGATTTCCAACCATACTCGAACCTCATCGAGCTAGTGCATCAAGCTACCAAAGTGGAACGGCAAGTACAAGATGACTTCAAGTATGCCAAGTTCTCATCCAAGTCCTATGGTCTCTCCAGCAATCAAGTTTCGACGACTCCCACTACGAGCAACGGCGACAAGTCAAGTTACAAGAAAGCTTCGACAAGCTCAAGTCGTCCTCCTACTACAAGCAACTTCAAGCCGAAAGCTTCATGATCATCTACTCCAACCGATGAGACCATCAAGACAAGTTCCATCAAATGTTTCACATGCGGAGGCCGAGGCCACAAGTCCTTCGAGTGCACAAACAAGCGCACCATGATCCTCAACGACGACGGAACCTACAAATCCATGAGTGAAGGAGAAATGGAAGCCCTTGAGCAAGTGGCCATGCACCGACAAGTGAACAATGAAGAAGAAGATGATCACATCTTTTGTGACGAAGACTCAAGTCCCGCTCTTGTTGTCTCCAAGGTCTTGACTCTTCAACATCAACTAGACGAATATCAAAGATGCCACATCTTCCACACAAAGGCCGGCATCAATGGACGGTCCGTCAAGGTCATCGTCGATGGAGGGAGTTGCCATAACTTGGCAAGTGAAGAAATATGGTCCAAACTCCAATTGGTCAAGAGGAAGCACCCGCACCCCTACAAGGTTCAATGGTTAAGCGACACCGGCACCATACAAGTCGAGCATAGAGTACAAGTCTCTTTCAAGATCGGCACCTATGAAGACACTTTGGAATGTGATGTCCTTCCGATGACCGTTTGCCACCTCCTTCTTGGACGGCCATGGCAATTTGACCGAGGTGTCATTCGCAATGGGCGTACAAATCAATATAGTTTCAAGATGAAAGGGAAAGAGTTTGTGCTACGTCCTATGTCCCCAAGCCAAGTGCTCGCCGACAAGCAAAACACCCATCATGGAGAGAATAGTGAGAGAGCGAACCACCAAAAAGAGAGTGAGCGCCACAAGCCCAAATTGAGTGCCTCCACAATGAGCGACAAGAAAAACTTAGTTCTCTTTGCCACCAAACGTGAGATGAGAGAAGTGTGTGAGAACCCATCACATGTCCTACACTATGTCCTATTGTGCAAGGACGAGGCACCAAAAACTAACAACTCTCACGATATACCTTTGGTGTTATCTTGTTTATTGCAGGAATTCCAAGATGTTTTCCCTGATGAGCTACCTCCGGGTCTACCTCCACTACGAGGCATTGAGCACTGAATCGATCTCATCCCCGGAGCGCCGCTTCCAAACAAAGCGCCCTACCGCGTCAACCCCGAAGAAACCAAAGAAATTCAAAGGCAAGTAAAGCATCTCATTGACCATGGACATGTGCGTGAAAGTTTGAGTCCTTGTGCCGTACCGGTCATTCTTGTGCCAAAACGAGACGGTAGTTTTTGCATGTGTTCCGTTTGTAGACCTATCAATGCCATCACCGTTCGATATAGGTACCCCATTCCACGCCTTGATGATATGCTTGATGAACTTTGCGGTGCCACTATCTTTTCCAAAATTGATCTTAAAAGTGGTTACTATCAAATCCGCATACAAGAGGGTGATGAATGGAAAACCGCTTTCAAAACAAAGTTTGGTCTATATGAGTGGTTAGTCATATGGGTTTATCGGAAGCACCCGCTACATTCATGCGCCTTATGCATCATGTGTTTCGCCCTTACATTGGTGAATTTGTTGTTGTCTACTTTGATGATATCCTTGTGTTTAGCAAATCTCTCAAAGAGCATGTCACGCACCTTCGCACCATGCTACAAACTCTTCGAAAAGAGCAACTTTATGCTAATATGGAAAAATGCCTCTTTGGTGTTGATAAGCTTGTTTTCTTGGGTTTCATAGTGTCTTCTAAGGGTGTTCATGTTGATGAATCTCAGATCAATGCTATTAAAACTTGGCCCCAACCAACAAAGTTGCAACAAGTGCGTCGTTTTCTTGGTTTAGCCGGTTTCTACCGTAGATTTGTGAAGGATTTTAGCACCATTGCTTCACCTTTGCATGCTTTGAGTAAGAAAAATGCACCGTTTGTTTGGGGAACATCCCAAGATATCGCTTTCAATGAGCTTAAGAATTTGCTTACTCATGCTCCCGTGCTTGCATTACCCAACTTTGACAAACCTTTCGAAATTCATTGCGATGCTAGTGGTAATGGCATAGGAGGTGTGTTAACACAAGAGAAGCGCACAATTGCTTATTTTAGTGAGAAACTCTCCGGAGCGCAACTCAATTACCCCATCTATGACAAAGAGCTATATGCTTTAGTGCGAGTTTTGCATGAATGGGAACATTACCTACGCCCTCATGAGTTCATCATCCATACCGACCATGAAACGCTTAAATACCTTAAGGGTCAAACTAAGTTGAACAAGCGTCATGCTAAATGGAGTGAGTTTATTGAGTCTTTTCCTTATCTCATCAAGTATATTAAAGGTTAGGAAAATGTTGTGGCGGATGCACTTTCCCGTATATGCATGCTTGTTACTCAACTTGAGTTAAATGTCATATGCTTTGAGCATATAAAAGACTTGTATGAGCATGATCTTTCTTTTGCCATTCCTTATGCTAAGTGTTTGACGCATACTTCTTGGGATCGATAGTACATCAAACATGGATATCTTATGAGAGCTAACAAACTTTGCATCCCCGAGTCCTCTCTTCGCTTGTTGCTTTTGCAGGAATCTCATGGAGGCGGACTCATGGGACACTTTGGATGCGACAAGACATTTGCTACACTTTCCAAGAACTACTTTTCGCCCAAGATGTTTCGCGACGTCAATCGCTTCACCAACCGATGCTCTACATGTCGCAAAGCTAAGTCCAAAGCCCAATCTCATGGCCTCTATATGCCACTTCCAATTCCATATCACCCATGGGAAGATATTAGCATGGACTTTGTGCTTGGTTTGCCTAGAACTAGAAATGGCAAGGATTCCGTTTTTGTTGTTGTTGACCGATTCTCCAAAATGGCTCATTTCATTCCTTGCAACAAGATAGACGATGCTTCACATGTTGCAAATTTGTTTTGTAGGGAAATCTTGCGCCTTCATGGAGTGTCAAAGACGATTGTCTCGGACCAGGACGTCAAGTTCTTGAGTTACTTTTGGAAGACCTTGTGCGCCAAGCTCGGAATCAAGCTTTTGTTCTCTTCAGCATACCATCCACAAACCGACGGCCAAATGGAGGTGATGAACCGCACGCTCTCCACTCTACTACGCGTGTTGATAAAGAAGAACATCAAGGAGTGGGAGGAGTGCCTACCTATCGCCGAGTACGCCTACAACCGTGCAAGACATTCGACTACCGGCAAGTCCCCCTTCGAGGTCGTCTATGGCTTCAACCCATTGTCACCATTGGACATTCTACCTCTACCGCTACAAGAGCGCACAAACATGGACGCGAGTGCCCGGGTCAACTTCCTCAAGAAGATGCATGAAGATACAAGGAACACCATCGAGCGCCAAGTACAACGACTCGCGACCAAGCTCAACGTCAACAAGCAACCCATGATGTTCAATGTTGGAGATCTTGTGTGGCTACACCTTCGCAAGGATCGCTTCCCCAAGGAACGCATGTCCAAGCTACTACCCCGAGCGGATGGACCCTTCAAGGTGCTTGCACGCTACAACAACAACGCATACAAGATCGACATCCCACGCGACAAGTACTCCGTGAGCAACATCTTCAACACCAAAGATCTCTCCCCGTACCATGGTGATGAGAATTTCGATCCGAGGTCAGATCTTTCCCAAGGGAGGGGAGATGATGCGGAGCATCCTACGATCATCCCCATGGACCTACCATCGTCTCATCAAGAGCCAAGAGGACCTATGACACGAGCACGAGCTAGAGCTCTCGAGAACGAGGTGACTTCCTTCCTTAGTGATATCACATATGATCCACTCGAGACATGGCTACTACCTAAGTCCGATATGCTATGCATGATTAGGTGTCAAGAGGAGCCTCCCGAGGATGCACGTGAAGACGGACAAGCCGCCAAGTCCATGGATGAAGAGAACCAACGGAAACGGGCAAGTTCACCTTCCAGGCCCCGGACATCCGGCCCCTGGAGCAACCACAGCAGCAGCAGCCCAGACGCCCAAGTCTACAGGGCCCGGACATCCGGCGTCCAGCCCGGACATCCGGCCCAAGCCCGGAAATCCGGCGCCATGCTACAGAACATCCAGAAGCTGAGCCCTCCAGCCTGGACATCTGGCCACCAAGCCCGGACATCCGGCCCCTCGGGAAGGCCCGGACATCCGGCCCGTCGCCCGGACATCCGGCCCCCCTGTCTGCGCACAGTAAAGGGCCGAGACCCGTGTACCCCTTCGACCCTCTAGACTATATATACTCCTTCTCCCCCATCTTTCTAGGGTTAGCATTGGTTTAGCTCATATGTGAGATAGAGCATTGCTCATCCATTACAGATCTACTTCACGAGAGAGACCACGGCCCCTCTACGGAGAAGATCCACCTTGGATTCAAGACCTCCTCACGGAGAAGACCCCCATCAAGACCTCCTCACGGAGAAGAACTGGTTACCCTTTGTATCGTCCTTTGTTGCCTTTGGATCTTGTATCTTACCTTTGTGTTCACCGATCTAGCGCATGTGTGACCTATTCTTGTTGATTGAGTGATTTCTCTCGTGTTCCCCTCATGTTTCCCTCGTGTTCATCACGTTCTTCGTAGGGATCCGCTCCTTTCGTGAAAGATCGGCCATCTAGGGTTCCGCCCTACGTCACATGCTTTTTCGGCACTAGAATAATAGGAACAACACAAGGACTAAGGGATTCGCGAATATAACCTTTGTCGAGCAGCTTCTGTACTTGACGCATAATCTCCTTCGTCTCCTCTGGATTGGTACGGTATGGTGCACGGTTGGGTAGCGATGCACCGGGAATTAAGTCAATTTGATGCTCAATCCCTCGAATAGGTGGTAATCCCAGTGGCACGTCTTGTGGGAAGACGTCAGCGAACTCCTGCAAAATGTTAGTGACTGCAGGGGGCAAAGAGGAAGGCACGTCCTCGAATGAAAATAATGCCTCTTTGCACACAAAAGCATAGCAAACAGATTTGCTAAAAACTAGCTCATCAATATCAGATTTGGTGGCAAGTAAACATGCACTTTTCAATTTAATTTCAGAAGCAACACTAGATGGTTTATTATTAGGCTTCATTTGTTGCTCAAATTCTTTTGCCACAATATGATTTTCACTCTTATTTTTCTCCTGTTTTGCTTTTTTAGCTCTATGAATATCATCTTTCAAAATGGAATCAGGAGTCATAGGAAGCAAAGTAATATTTGTATCCTTATGAACAAGAGTATACTGATTGTTTCTACCATGGTGTACATCATTTTTATCAAATTGCCATGGTCTACCAAGTAATAAGGAACATGCTTGCATAGGTACCACATCAAAATCAACATAATCAGCATATGTAGAGATACTAAAATGCACCCGAACAGTACATGTTACCTTAACCTTGCCGCTGTTGTTGAACCATTGGATGTAGTAAGGATGTGGATGTGGTCTTGTGGTGAGAGATAGCTTCTCCACCATCTCCATGCTAGCCAAGTTGTTGCAATTCCCTCCATCTATGATGATGCGAATAGAACGTTCCTTCACAACTCCCTTTGTATGGAACAAATTATGCCTCTGATTTTGCTCAGCTTGTGTAACCTGCACACTCAAAACACGTTGAGCAACTAAACATTCATACCTGTCAGCATCTTCCGCAGCCATGTATTGCGTCTCATGATCAGAATCATCTCCACCGTGTTCTTCATGTGTAATAAGAGCCAAAGTCTCCTCATCATAGTCACTAGCGGACTCATACCCACCATCCTCAGTAGCAATCATCACACGCTGAGATTTGCATTCTCTCGCAAAATGTCCTCTTCCCTTACAACGACGACAAATAATATCACTTGTGTGCCCTGTTGACGCCATGGAAGAAGAAGAGCTCTGTGCAGGCCTGGCAGGTGTGCTCTTGGCAGATAGTGGTGGTTGTGCCTGCTTTCTTGTATGACGGTTGGAGGTGGCACCTGAAGGAGGTGATGGTGCAGTGGAAGTAGATGATGCACGTGGTGTCCATGATGAAGGTTGACCTGCAGAAAAGTTAGTTCGCGCCAATGCCTGTCGATCCTGCACTTCACGTTCAGCTTTACAAGCAAGATGGAATAAACGAGTGATATTATCATAATGCTTATACCCTAGAATGGTCTGAATCTCTCTATTTAATCCACCCATAAAACGTGCAAGCATAGCTTCATTCTCCTCAACAATACCACATCTAATCAAGCCAGTTTGTAATTCCTGATAATATTCTTCTACAGAATTTTTTCCTTGTCTTAAGCGCTGCAATTTTTGAAGTAATTCACGTTGATAATATGGTGGAACCCAACGAGTACGCATAGCAGTTTTCAAAGCAGCCCAAGTAGCTGGAACATGATATAATCTACAATGTTCAGACCACCAAACACATGCAAAGCTAGTGAAAGCACAAACAGCAGCAGGAACACGTCTCTCCTCAGGATATTGTAAACATGTAAATCGTTGTTCAGTTTCTAACTCCCAAGTAAGATATATATCAGGAACATATCTACCCTCAAATGGTGGAATTTCAATTTCAGTTTAGGGAGATGGTCATGTTCTCGTACCTGAGGGGGAGCCCTAACATTGCCATTATTTGCATGTGGACGACCTGGTGGTTGTGGTGCTGGTGGTTGCACGTAGTTCTGATTTTGATCAACCTCATCCTCGTAATCTCCCGCATAATCATCCTCCTCCACATCAGCAGCAGGAGCCACAGAAGTATCAACAGCAGCACCAGCAGTTTGGCCAGGCTGAAGAGGGACACGACTCGCTCGACGGAGGGCTGTTTCCTGACGTGGAGGTAGTTGACGTGGAGGTAGTCGTCGTTGTTGTTGTTGTTGTTGCAGAGGTGCGGCAGGTGCAGCCGGTGGTGGAAGACGCGCAAGCAGTTCATTAAACCTGTTATCGAGCTTTGTTTCGAACGTCTTCTCAAGGACGGTGATCTTCTCCATGGCCTCTTCAAAATTGTTCAGCACATCTCGCACCTGTTCAGTCATCATTTGCTGAAAACTTATCATGAAGCTCCTTGTTCGTTAAGTTCTCCCAGTCAATCTCATCGACTTGTGATCCTGGCATGGTTAGCAGCAATAGAAACACACAAGAATATGATCCTATAGACTACTAACAAGTGGTGGTGGTGGGTGTCACAAATCCGTCAAGCAAATCTCAAATTCTTACCAGTTCTTACCCAGCAGCAGGCGGTGATCGGCAACCGATGTAGTCAAAACTCTCAAAGCTTGGATAGAGCGATTACCAGGGAGAGTCAAACGCACGATGTAGATGTATGTGGAGCTGGGAAGGCTTATAATATGGTAGCAAAAAGGGTCAGCAATAATCAATTCAGAGATGCAAAGTTGAATAAACGCTCAACGACGGTACTGTGCTGGTCCTAGGCTAGACCGTACTAGAGACGCGAGCCTAGAACACTAACAAAATCACGGCGCTGCACGTAAACAAGGGAGGAGCACACTCTGAATTTTTTTCATTTTCTCTTTTTTCGCACTTTTTTCCTCTTTTTTTTTGCTCCGCAACAATTTTTTTCGAAAAAGTCTACAAATGTTCTAAAAACTGCCTAGCCAGAATTTTCCAGACTTAGTTTTTTTTTTAAACTGGAACTACTTTTCTTCTGTGGATGGCTCGGAAGTTGGGGAGTCCTATTCTGTCACGACTCGGAGTATCGCGTGATCTGGAAATTGAGAACAAAGCAATAATTACTGGACTCGGACTAGGACTGGGGGCGGAGATGAATCTGGTGGAAACTCGGACTGGTGGCGGATATTTGCAGGGCGATGGAGGAAGTCGACTTTGACGATCCGACTACGAACGTGCGAGGATGTCGCGCCTTAGCAATCGCTAAACCAACTCCGAGAGGTTATTGACCACGCCGGAGCACGATCAACCTGACCACGAGGGTCTGTTTCCTGCAGGCAACGAAGAACAAGCAAGAAACTAAGATTGCAATCTGGATATTGCGAATATAAGAGGAAAGCTTTATTGATCAAGGTGGGGTTCTGTGACGCCTTTGTCTGGTCGTTGAACACAAACGAAGTACGTGAAGTTGCAGCTATGGCGAACTTTTAATCTAAACAAAACCCAAAGTCTAAACGATGCCCTAGGGCTGTATATATGGAGGAAGAGGGGGGAATTTCGTGGCCCTTGGAGGAGGGGTCTGAAACCCACCCTAACTCTTGTTTCCCCACACATACGGACTCTAAAAACAGCCTATATTGAAGTATTTCAAAATTACATGGGCCTGGCCCAAAAATAAGGTGACGCAGCACCTAGAATAGCCTCTGGACGAAAATTATGAAGTGGCATCTTGTATATTTCGTCCAAGGCTTCATGCACTCATTATGGTGGCTTCAAAGTCCTGCAATCATCACTTGAAACTCTGTTCTTGTCTCCCTTGCGCATGCCATCAACTCCATGCTTGTTCTTGCTCCAATGTTCATCCTTCTCCAAGTTAGGCCCTTCATATTTAAGCAAAACAAATGTATCCAATTTAGGCAGCATCATATTCTCATGAACATTAGAATCATTACCAAGAAACGAAAGTACCTGGTAATTTAATTGGCGTGCGCGAGCTCTAGTAATCGGTCCAGTATGTATAGTAGCAGGGGTTGTGGGTGTAACAATGGTATTGATGTCCTCATCAAAAGCATATAGCTCTTTGTCATAGATGGGATAATTGAGTTGCGCGCCGGAAAGTTTCTCACGAAATGATGCGGAGCATCCTACGATCATCCCCATGGACCTACCATCGTCTCATCAAGAACCAAGAGGACCTATGACACGAGCACGAGCTAGAGCTCTCGAGAACGAGGTGACTTCCTTCCTTAGTGATATCACATATGATCCACTCGAGACATGGCTACTACCTAAGTCCGATATGCTATGCATGATTTGGTGTCAAGAGGAACCTCCCGAGGATGCACGTGAAGACGGACAAGCCGCCAAGTCCATGGATGAAGAGAACCAACGGAAACGGGCAAGTTCACCTTCTAGGCCCCGGACATCCGGCCCCTGGAGCAACCACAGCAACAGCAGCCCAGACGCCCAATTCTACAGGGCCCGGATATCCGGCGTCCAGCCCGGACATCTGGCCCCAGCCCGGAAATCCGGCCAGAAGCCCGGACATCCGGCGCTATGCTACAGAACATACAGAAGTTTTCACCTCAAGCCCGGACATCCGGCCCCTCGGGAAGACCCGGACATCCGGCCCGTCGCTCGGACATCCGGCCCCCCCTGTCTGCGCACAGTAAAGGGCCGAGGCCAGTGTACCCCTTCGACCCTCTAGACTATATATACTCTTCTCCCCCATCTTTCTAGGGTTAGCATTGGTTTAGCTCATATGTGAGATAGACCATTGCTCATCCATTACGGATCTACTCCACGATAGAGACCGCGGCCCCGCTTCGGAGAAGATCCACCTTGGATTCAAGACCTCCTCGTGGAGAAGACCCCCCCATCAAGACCTCCTCACGGAGAAGAACCGGTTACCCCTTTGTATCGTCCTTTGTTGGACTTGGATCTTGTGTCTTACCTTTGTGTTCATCGATCTAGCGCATGTGTGATCTATTCTTGTTGGTTGAGTGATTTCTCTCGTGTTTCCCCTCGTGTTCATCACGTTCTTCGTAGGGATCCGCTCCTTTCGTGAAAGATCGGCCATCTAGGGTTCCACCCTACATCATCTTGGTATCATGAGCCACGTTGATCACGATTTCGGAGCCCCCTCTCTTTGTTTTCTAGCTTGATTTTGTTGTTTTTCGTCCTAATCCGAAAATTGCCCCACAAAAATAGCCCCAATTTTTTTGTTATTTGTTGGTGTGATGAAGTTTTGTTTTGATCCGCGTATTTCGTGTGTTGCAGGTAGATCTAGCTTTTCCCCATCTTTTCCCCAATTTCCATCCACAAAATCTTCCGAATTTTGCCACGGATTTGACCTCTCCACGCGGTGTTCTTCGGATCCCGAGCCCGGACATCCGGCTCGACCAGCCCGGACATCCGGCCCCTGACAGCATTACTTCCACCCTCCACCCCGTTTACCGCCTATCTTTCGTCCAATTTTGTTCCGGAGCCCACATACACTTCCGCATATCACCACCACTTCCGCATAGCACCACCATAGCCTTTCCCGCTACCAACTCCCACAATTTTGACCCATTTTGTTTTGAGAACTTGAGTTGTGGTTTCCGTGTCCTATTGTGTTTCGGCTATCTAGGTACGGTTCGGCATCAACATCACCACCGCTCATCTTCGCCAAGGACTACTACGAACGGCTACACCACTTTGGTATCACCTTCAGCTTCATATCATCTTGGTATCGTGATATCATCATACTCTCTTGCATTTGCATTGATAACCCCATGGCCTTACTGTTGCGTAGCTTACCCATCGAGACTAGCCTTTGAGTATTGCCGGCAACGTGACTTGTGCACATTAGTGTTCATACTTCCCATAGCATACATATCATCATTGAGTTGCATATTTTGGTATCATCTCTTGTGTCACAAAGTTGTCTTCGCATACACAATTGCTATCTTGGTTCGTGAAGCATTGCATGAGAAAAGAGCTCAAACAACAAAGAGCCAAACAAGCTTTTAAGCACAAAGGAGAAAGATAAGCAAAGAGCTTATAAGCAAGAACCATAGCATCAAACAACATTAAGATTATCATACTCGATCATCTTGGATCAAAAGCATAGAAACATCATACATATAGCATACTTGGGATAGAAGTCGTTGCATTTTTGCTTAGTAGGTTGTGCACAAGTTCGTATCCGCCTATGGTGCAATCGTGCTAGCGTCCCTCTAGTGTTGTGCAACAAGAGCATCTTGGTGGATTCCACTTTTTGGCTCATCCTTGGTTGCCCAACCCCACTTATCTATTTGCGTGTGTGTTTCCGTGTACCATATCTTGCTATTGGTCTACTTGTTGCATTTGCAAATTTGTAAATCTTTTCCAATATTATTGAGTCTCACTTACAATTGCATCAAATTTTTGTGCCACCATCCTAACCAAGCTCCACCATAAGATTTTACTTGTGTAGGTGTGAGAACCGACAAGAATTGGTACCAATTGTGCTATTTCCTTGCTACACATTGGAGTGATCTTTGATCCATTTTCAACATCGGTCAAGGTACATTTGGTATTGGTTCTTCTCTTTCTCCCACTCACATATCTTTGTTTGAAATGATGGATAGGCCAAGTACTTCTACCAACCCACTTTTCTTGGAGCAAGACGACGACATGTCATCGTACGTCACAAAGACTCAACTATTTGGTGCACATCGGGCTTTGCATCAAGAACAACTTGCTTTGGGCGATCGCATCGACAACCTCGCCACCGATCTACGACAATCCGAGCAACGTACAAGAGACTACTTCGAAACATCCATGAGTTCCCTCAAAGAAGATATCCGAACCATGATGGTCCGCTCTTCTACAACTTCGTCCTCGTCAAGATGGAGCCTCTCAAGTCGACACTCCGACGACACCCTCTCCGGTTCAAGTACACCGACATCGAACACTCTTCGTCGTGCCGCGCGTCAAGACCGTCAAGCTAACCGCAATCCTCTACACGACACCGACTCTCAAGAGCATCGATGGCGTCAAAACCAAGCTGCTTTCGCACAAGAACAAGAACGGCAACGCCAACGACAACAAGAACAAGAGGAGCGAGCGCGACAACATCAAGATGCACAAGACGCCGAGGCACAACGTCAAGAACAACAACTACGTGAAGCTCAAGCACTTGAGGCGCAACGTGCCCTTCATGACTCAAGTCGTGCCGTAGCCAATCGAGGCCGACAAGCTCGACTACATCAAGAAGCACTTCGCGATGAAGCTCAAGAACGAATTTACCAAGCACGTGTGCATCGACAAGCTCCTCGTCAAGATCGACAAGCTCCTCCTCAAGCGAGACAAGAACGGCAAGTCCATCGAGAGCAAGATGACAATGGACCACCTCCTCGCCAAGAGCAACATGAGGAAGACAACCGTCCTCGCCAAGAGCTACATGAGGAAGACAACCCTCCTCGCTAAGAGCGACATGAGATTGCCAATCCTCACCGACATGGGCGTCATCATCCCCGACCCCAACACAATGAAGAGCAACGATATGGCAAGCTAAAGTTCACCATGCCCAAGTTTACCGGAAGCAATGACCCCGAAGAGTACATATCATGGGCATTGAAGGTTGACAAAATCTTCCGCTTGCACAACTACGATGAAGAGAAGAAAATCGCAATGGCATCCCTCAAATTCCAAGATTACGTCCTCATTTGGTGGGAACAAGTCATTGAGCGCCGAGCGGCAAGAGGTGAACCACCCATCACCACTTGGGCACAAATGAAGGATGTCATGAGAGCACGATTCGTGCCAAACTACTACAACCGCGACCTCTTCAAGAAACTCCAACAACTCAAGCAAGGAACCAAGAGCGTTGAAGAGTACTACAAGGAAATGGAGATTGCCATGATACGAGCCAATGTCAAAGACGATGATGAGCAAACTATGGCACGTCTCTTGAATGGACTCAATCACCCTATCAAGAAGATTGCCGACTTCCAACCATACTCGAACCTCATCGAGCTAGTGCATCAAGCTATCAAGGCGGAACGGCAAGTACAAGATGACTTCAAGTATGCCAAGTTCTCATCCAAGTCCTATGGCCTCTCCAACAATCAAGCTTCGACGACTCCCACTACGAGCAACGGCGACAAGTCAAGTTACAAGAAAGCTTCGACAAGCTCAAGTCGTCCTCCTACTACAAGCAACTTCAAGAAAGCTTTATCATCATCTACCCCAACCGATGAGACCATCAAGACAAGTTCCATCAAATGTTTCACATGCGGAGGCTGAGGCCACAAGTCCTTCGAGTGCACAAACAAGCGCACCATGATCCTCAACGACGACGGAACCTATGACTCCATGAGTGAAGGAGAATTGGAAGCCCTTGAGCAAGTGGCCATGCACCGACAAGTGAACAATGAAGAAGAAGATGATCACATCTTCTGTGACAAAGACTCAAGTCCCGCTCTTGTTGTCTCCAAGGTCTTGACTCTTCACCATCAACAAGACAAAGATCAAAGATTCCATATCTTCCACACAAAGGCCGGCATCAATGGACGGTCCGTCAAGGTCATCATCGATGGAGGGAGTTGCCATATCTTGGCAAGCGAAGAACTATGCTCCAAACTCCAATTGGTCAAGATGAAGCACCCGCACCCCTACAAGGTTCAATGGCTAAGCGACACCGGCACAATCCAAGTCGAGCATAGAGTACAAGTCTCTTTAAAGATCGGCGCCTATGAAGACACTTTGGAGTGTGATGTCCTTCCGATGACCGTGTGCCACCTCCTTCTTGGACGGCCATGGCAATTTGACCGAGGTGTCATTCACAATGGGCGTACAAATCACTATAGCTTCAAGATGAAAGGGAAAGATTTTGTGCTACGTCCTATGTCTCCAAGCCAAGTGCTCGCCGACAAGCAAAACACCCATCGCGGAGAGAATAGTGAGAGAGCGATCCACCAAAAAGAGAGTGAGCGCCACAAGCCCAAATTGAGTGCCTCCACGATGAGCGACAAGAAAAACTTAGTCCTATTTGCCACCAAACGTGAGATGAGAGAAGTGTGTGAGAACCCATCAAGTGCAAGGACGAAGCACCAAAAACTAACAACTCTCACGATCTACCTTTGGTGTTATGTTCTTTATTGAAGGAATTCCAAGATGTTCTCCCCGATGAGCTACCTCCGGGTCTACCTCCACTACGAGGCATTGAGCACCGAATCGATCTCATCCCCGGAGCGCCGCTTCCAAACAAAGCTCCCTACCGCGTCAACCCCGAAGAAACTATAGAAATACAAAGGCAAGTAAAGCATCTCATAGACCATGGTCATGTGCGTGAAAGTTTGAGTCCTTGTGTCGTACCGGTCATTCTTGTGCCAAAACGAGACGGTAGCTTTCGCATGTGTTCCGATTGTAGACCTATCAATGCTATCACCGTTCGATATAGGTACCCCATTCCACGCCTTGATGCTATGCTTGATGAACTTTGCGGTGCCACTATCTTTTCCAAAATTGATCTTAAAAGTGGTTACTATCAAATCCACATACAAGAGGGTGATGAATGGAAAACCGCTTTCAAAACAAAGTTTTGTCTATATGAGTGGTTAGTCATGCCTATGGGTTTATCGGAAGCACTGATGAGGACATCAATACCATTGTTACACCCACAGCCCCTGCTGCTATACATACTGGACCAATTACTAGACCTCGCGCACGCCAATTAAATTACCAGGTACTTTCGTTTCTTGGTAATGATTCTAATGTTCATGAGAATATGATGCTGCCTAAATTGGATACATTTGTTTTGCTTACAAATGAAGGGCCTAGCTTTGAGAAGGATGAACATTGGAGCAAGAACAAGCATGGAGATGATGGCATGCGCATGGGGAACAAGAACGGAGTTACAAGTGATGATTTCAGGACGTTGAAGCCACCATAATGCGTGCATGAAGCCTTGGACGAAATATACAAGATGCTACTTCATAACTTTCGTCCAGAGGCTATTCTAGGTGCTGCGTCACCTTATTATTGGGCCAGGCCCATGTAATTTCGAAATACATAAGTATAGGCTGTTTTTAGAGTCCGTATGTGTGGGGAAACAAGAGATAGGGTTGGTTTCGGACCTCTTCCTCAAGGGCCACGAAATTCCCCCCCTCTTCCTCCATATATACAGCCCTTAGGGCGTCGTTTAGACTTTGGGTTTTGTTTAGATTAAAAGTTCGCCATAGCTGCAACTTCGCGTACTTCGTTTGTGTTCAACAACCAGACAAAGGCGTCACAGAACCCCACCTTGATCAATAAAGCTTTCATCTTATATTCGCAATATCCAGATTGCAATCTCAGTTTCTTGCTTGTTCTTCGTTTGCTCGCAGGAAACAGACCCTCGTGGTCAGGTTGATCGTGCTCCGGCGTGGTCAATAACCTCTCGGAGTTGGTTTAGCGATTGCTAAGGCGCGACGTCATCGCACGTTCGTAGTCGGATCGTCAAAGTCGACTTCCACCAGAGCGATATCCATCATCTCATCGAAAGACGGGACACCTTTGCCTCTATCAAGCACCAGGTACTTTCATGCGTCTTATGCATTATGTGTTTCGCCCTTACATTGGTGAATTTGTTGTTGTCTACTTTGATGATATCCTTGTGTTTAGCAAATCTCTCAAAGAGCATGTCACCCACCTTCGCACCGTGCTACAAACTCTTCGAAAAGAGCAACTTTATGCTAATATGGAAACTTGCCTATTTGGTGTTGATAAGCTTGTTTTCTTGGGTTTTGTAGTATCTTCTAAGGGTGTTCATGTTGATGAATCTAAGATCAATGCTATTAAAACTTGGCCCCAACCAACCAATTTGCAACAAGTGCGTAGTTTTCTTGGTTTAGCCGGTTTCTACCATCGATTTGTGAAGGATTTTAGCACCATTGCTTCACCTTTGCATGCTTTGAGTAAGAAAAATGCATCGTTTGTTTGGGGAACATCCCAAGATATCGCATTCAATGAGCTTAAGAATTTGCTTACTCATGCTCCCGTGCTTGCATTACCCAACCTTGACAAACCTTTCAAAATTCATTGCGATGCTAGTGGTAATGGCATAGGAGGTGTGTTAACACAAGAGAAACGCCCAATTGCTTATTTTAGTGAGAAACTCTCCGGAGCGCAACTCAATTACCCCATCTATGACAAAGAGCTATATGCTTTAGTGCGAGTTTTGCATGAATGGGAACATTACCTTCGCCCTCATGAGTTCATCATCCATACCGAACATGAAACGCTTAAATACCTTAAGGGTCAAACTAAGTTGAACAAGCGTCATGCTAAATGGAGTGAGTTTATTGAGTCTTTTCCTTATGTCATCAAGTATATTAAAGGTAAAGAAAATGTTGTGGCGGATGCACTTTCCCGTATATGCATGCTTGTTACTCAACTTGAGTTAAATGTCATTGGCTTTGAGCAAAAAGACTTGTATGAGCATGATCCTACATTTGCTATTCCTTATGCCAAGTGTTTGACGCATACTTCTTGGGATCGATACTACATCAAAGATGGATATCTTATGAGAGCTAACAAACTTTGCATCCCCGAGTCCTCTCTTCGCTTGTTGCTTTTGCAGGAATCTCATGGAGGCAGACTCATGGGACACTTTGGACGCGACAAGACATTTGCTACGCTCTCCAAGAACTACTTTTGGCCCAAGATGTTTCGCGCCGTCAATCGCTTCACCAACCGATGCTCTACATGTCGGAAAGCTAAGTCCAAAGCCCAATCTCATGGCCTCTATATGCCACTTCCAATTCCATATCACCCATGGGAAGATATTAGCATGGACTTTGTGCTTGGTTTGCCTAGAACTCGAAATGGCAAGGATTCCGTTTTTGTTGTTGTGGATCGATTCTCCAAAATGGCACATTTCATTCCTTGCAACAAGATAGACGATGCTTCACATGTTGCAAATTTGTTTTGTAGGGAAATCTTGCGACTTCATGGAGTGCCAAAGACGATTGTCTCGGACCGCGACGTCAAGTTCTTGAGTTACTTTTGGAGGACCTTGTGCGCCAAGCTCGGAATCAAGCCTTTGTTCTCTTCGGCATACCATCCACAAACCGACGGCCAAACGGAGGTGACAAACCGCACGCTCCACTCTACTACGCGTGTTGATAAAGAAGAACATCAAGGAGTGGGAGGAGTGCCTACCTATCGCCGAGTACGCCTACAACCGTGCAAGACATTCGACTACCGGCAAGTCCCCCTTCGAGGTCGTCTATGGCTTCAACCCATTGTCACCATTGGACATTCTACCTCTACCGCTACTAGAGCGCACAAACATGGACGCGAGTGCCCGAGTCAACTTCCTCAAGAAGATGCATGAAGATACAAGGAACACCATCGAGCGCCAAGTACAACGACTCGCGACCAAGCTCAACGTCAACAAGCAACCCATGATGTTCAATGTTGGAGATCTTGTGTGGCTACACCTTCGCAAGGATCGCTTCCCCAATGAACGCAAGTCCAAGCTACTACCCCGAGCGGATGGACCCTTCAAGTTGCTTGCACGCTACAACAACAACGCTTACAAGATCGACATCCCACGCGACAAGTACTCCGTGAGCAACATCTTCAACATCAAAGATCTCTCCCCGTACCATGGTGATGAGGATTTCGATCCGAGGTCGGATCTTTCCCAAGGGAGGGGAGATGATGCGGAGCATCCTACGATCATCCCCATGGACCTACCATCGTCTCATCAAGAACCAAGAGGACCTATGAAACGAGCACGAGCTAGAGCTCTCGAGAACGAGGTGACTTCCTTCCTTAGTGATATCACATATGATCCACTCGAGACATGGCTACTACCTAAGTCCGATATGCTATGCATGATTAGGTGTCGAGAGGAACCTCCCGAGGATGCACGTGAAGGCGGACAAGCCGCCAAGTCCATGGATGAAGAGAACCAACGGAAACGGGCAAGTTCACCTTCCAGGCCCCGGACATCCGGCCAAGACCCCGGACGTCCGGCCCCTGGAGCAACCACAGCAGCAGCTGCCCAGACGCCCAAGTCTACAGGGCCCGGACATCCGGCGTCCAGCCCGGACATCCGGCCCCAGCCCGAAAATCCGGCCAGAAGCCCGGACATCCGGCGCTACGCTATAGAACATACAGAAGTTTTCACCTCCAGCCTGGACATCCGGCCCCCAAGCCCGGACATCCGGCCCCTCGGGATGACCCGGACATCCGGCCCGTCGCCCGGACATCTGGTCCCCCCTGTCTGCGCACAGTAAAGGGCCGAGGCCCGTGTACCCCTTCGACCCTCTAGACTATATATACTCCTACCCCATCTTTCTAGGGTTAGCATTGGTTTAGCTCATATGTGAGATAGATCATTGCTCATCCATTACGGATCTACTCCACGAGAGAGACTGCGGCCCCTCTTCGGAGAAGATCCACCTTGGATTCAAGACCTCCTCGCGGAGAAGACCCCCCCATCAAGACCTCCTCACGGAGAAGAACCGGTTACCCCTTTGTATCGTCCTTTGTTGGACTTGGATCTTGTGTCTTACCTTTGTGTTCATCGATCTAGCGCATGTGTGATCTATTCTTGTTGGTTGAGTGATTTCTCTCGTGTTCCCCTCGTGTTTCCCCTCGTGTTCATCACGTTCTTCGTAGGGATCCGCTCCTTTCATGAAAGATCGGCCATCTAGGGTTCCACCCTACATCACTAAAGTATGCTATGGGGCGCTTCTCTTGCGTTAGCACGCCGCCTATGCCATTACCACTAGCATCACAATGTATTTCGAAAGGTTTGACAAAGTTGGGTAATGCAAGCGTGGGGGCATGAGTAAGCAAATTCTTAAGCTCGTTGAAAGCGATATCTTGGGATGTTCCCCAAACAAACGGTGCATTTTTCTTACTCAAAGCATGCAAAGGTGAAGCAATGGTGCTAAAATCCTTCACAAATCTACGGTAGAAACCGGCTAAACCAAGAAAACTACGCACTTGTTGCAAATTGGTTGGTTGGGGCCAAGTTTTAATAGCATTGATCTTAGATTCATCAACATGAACACCCTTAGAAGATACTACAAAACCCAAGAAAACAAGCTTATTAACACCAAAGAGGCATTTTTCCATATTAGCATAAAGTTGCTCTTTTCTAAGAGTTTGTAGCACGGTGCGAAGGTGGGTGACATGCTCTTTGAGAGATTTGCTAAACACAAGGATATCGTCAAAGTAGACAACAACAAATTCACCAATGTAAGGGCGAAACACATAATGCATAAGACGCATGAAAGTACCGGGTGCTTCCGATAAACCCATGGGCATGACTAACCACTCATATAGACCAAACTTTGTTTTGAAAGCGGTTTTCCATTCATCACCCTCTTGTATGCAGATTTAATAGTAACCACTTTTAAGATCAATTTTAGAGAAAATAGTGGCACCACTAAGTTCATCAAGCATATCATCAAGGCGTGGAATAGGGTACCTATATCGAACGGTGATAGCATTGATAGGTCTACAATCGGAACACATGCGAAAGCTACTGTCTCGTTTAGGCACTAGAATGACCGGTACGGCACAAGGACTCAAACTTTCACGCACATGTCCATGGTCTATGAGATGCTTTACTTGCCTTTGTATTTCTTTGGTTCCTTTGGGGTTGACGCGGTATGGGGCCTTGTTAGGTAGAGGTGCTCCGGGGATGAGGTCAATTCGGTGCTCAAAGCCTCGTAGTGGAGGTAGACCCGGAGGTAGCTCGTTGGGGAAAACATCTTGGAATTCCTGCAATAAAGAAGATAACACCAAGGGTAGATTGTGAGAGGTGTTAGTTTTTGGTGCCTCGTCCTTGCACAATAGGACATAGTGTAGGACACTCGATGGGTTCTCACACACTTCTCTCATCTCACGTTTGGTGGCAAATAGAACTAAGTTTTTCTTGTCGCTCATCGTGGAGACACTCAATTTGGGGTGGCGCTCACTCTCTTTTTGGTGGTCCGCTCTCTCACTAGTCTCTCCACGATGGGTGGCTTGCTTGTTGGCGAGCACTTGGCTTGGAGACATAGGTCGTAGCACAAACTCCTTCCCTTTCATCTTGAAGCTATATTGGTTTGTGCGCCCGTTGTGGATGACACCTCGGTCAAATTGCCATGGTCGTCCAAGAAGGAGGTGACACACGGTCATCGGAAGGACATCACACTCCAAAGTGTCTTCATAAGCTCTGATCTTCAAAGAGACTTGTACCCTATGCTCGACTTGGATGGTGCCGTTGTTGCTTAGCCATTGAACCTTGTAAGGGTGCGGGTGCTTCATCTTGGCCAATTGGAGTTTGGAGCAAAGTTCTTCACTTGCAAGGTTATGGCAACTCCATCCATCGATGATGACCTTGACGGACCTTCCATTGATTCCGGCCTTGGTGTGGAAGATATGGCATCTTTGATCTTCGTCTTGTTGATGTTGAAGAGTCAAGACCTTGGAGACAACAAGAGCGGGACTTGAATCTTCATCACAGAAGACTTGATCATCTTCGTCTTCGTTGTTCACTTGGCGGTGCATGACCACTTGCTCAAGGGCTTCCATTGCTCCTTCACTCATTGAGTCATAGGTTCCGTCGTCGTTGAGGATCATGGTGCGCCTGTTTGTGCACTCGAAAGACTTGTGGCCTCGGCCTCCGCATGTGAAGCATTTGATGGAACTTGTCTTGATGGTCTCATTGGTTGGAGTAGATGATGATGAAGCTTTTGGCTTGTAGTTGCTTGTAGTAGGAGGACGACTTGAGCTTGTCGAAGTTTTCTTGTAACTTGACTTGTCGCCATTGCTTGTAGAAGGCTTGGTTGAGGTAGAAGTTGTTGGAGTCGTTGAAGCTTGGGTGTTGGAGACACCATAGGCCTTGGATGAGAACTTGGCATACTTGAAGTCATCTTGCACTTGACGTTCTGCTTTGGTAGCTTGATGCACTAGCTCGATGAGATTCGAGTAGGGTTGGAAGTCGGCGATCTTCTTGATAGGATGATTGAGTCCATTCAAGAAACGTGCCATAGTTTGCTCATCATCTTCTTTGACATTGGCTCGTATCATGGCAATCTCCATTTCCTTGTAGTACTCTTCAACACTCTTGGTTCGTTGCTTGAGTTGTTGGAGTTTTTTGAAAAGGTCGCGGTTGTAGTAGTTTGGCATGAATCGTGCTCTCATGACATCCTTCATTTGCGCCCAAGTAGTGATGGGTGGTTCACCTCTTGCCACTCGGCGCTCAGTGACTTGTTCCCACCAAATGAGGACGTAGTCTTGGAATTCAAGGGATGCCATTGCGATCTTCTTCTCTTCTTCGTAGTTGTGCAAGCGGAAGATTTTGTCAACCTTCAATGCCCATGATATGTACTCTTCGGGATCATTGCTTCCGGTAAACTTGGGCATGGTGAACTTTAGCTTGCCATATCATTGTTCTTCAATGTGTTGGGGTCGGGGATGATGACGCCCATGACGTTGAGGATTGACAATCTCATGTTGCTCTTGGCGAGGAGGGTTGTTTTCCTCATGTTGCTCTTGGCGAGGAGGGTTGTCTTCCTCATGTTGCTCTTGGCGAGGAGGGGGTCCATTGTCTTCTTGCTCTCGATGGACTTGACGTTCTTGTCTCGCTTGAGGGGGAGCTTGTCGATCTCGGCGAGGAGCTTGTCGAACTTGACGAGGAGCTTGTCGATGCACACGTGCTTGGTAAATCCTTTCTTGAGATTCGTCGCGAAGTGCTTCTTGATGTAGACGAGCTTGTCGGCCTCGGTTGGCTACGGCTCGACTTGAATCTCGAAGAGCACGTTGCGCCTCAAGTAATTGAGCTTCACGAAGTTCTTGTTCTTGTCATTGTGCCTCGGCGTCTTGTGCATCTTGATGTTGTCGTGCTCGCTCCTCTTGTTCTTGTTGTCGTAGGCGTTGCCGTTCTTGTGCTTGCGCGAATGTAGCTTGGTTTTGACGATGTCGAAACTCTTGAGAGTCGGTGTCGTGTAGAGGATTGCGGTTAGCTTGACGGTCTTTGACGCGCGGCACGACGAAGAGTGTTCGATGTCGGTGTACTTGAACCGGAGATAGTGTCGTCGAAGTGTCGACTTAAGCGGCTCCGTCTTGAAGAGGACGAAGTTGTAGAAGAGCGGACCATCATGGTTCGGATATCTTCTTTGAGGGAACTCATGGATGTGTCGAAGTAGTCTCTTGTACGTTGCTCGGATTGTCGTAGATCGGTGGCGAGGTTGTCGATGCGGTCGCCCAAAGCAAGTTGTTCTTGATGCAAAGCTCGGTGTGCACCAAATAGTTGAGTCTTGGTGACGTAGGATGACATGTCGTCATCTTGCTCCAAGAAAAGTGGGTTGGTAGAAGTACTTGGCCTATCCATCATTCCAAACAAAGGTATGTGAGTGGGAGAAAAAGAAGGACCAATACCAAATGTACCTTGACCGATGTTGAAAATGGATCAACGATCACTCAATGTGTAACAAGGAAATAGCACAATTGGTACCAATTCTTGTCGGTTTCTCGCACCTACACAAGTAAAAGCTTATGGTGGAGCTTGGTTAGGATGGTGGCACAAAATTTGATGCAATTGTAAGTGAGCTTCAATAATGTTGGAAAAGATTCACAAATTTGCAAATGCAACAAGTAGACCAATAGCAAGATATGGTACACGGAAACACACACGCAAATAGATAAGTGGGGTCGTGCAACCAAGGGTGAGCCAAAATGTGGAATCCACTAAAATGCTCGTGTTGCACAACACTAGAGAGACGCTAGCACGATTGCACAATAGGCGGATACGAAACTTGTGCACAACCTACTAAGCAAAAATGCAATGACTTCTATCCCAAATATGCTATATGTATGATGTTTCTATGCTTTGATCCAAGATGATCGAGTATGACAATCTTAATGTTGTATGATGCTATGGTTCTTGCTTATAAGCTCTTTGCTTATCTTTCCTCTTCGCTTAAAATCTTGTTTGGCTCTTTGTTGTTTGAGCTCTTTTCTCATGCAATGCTTCACGAACCAAGATAGCAATTGAGTATATGCGATGGCCACCTTGTGACACAAGAGAGGATACCAAGATATGCACCACGGTAATATGGTATGTATGCTATGGGAAGTATGATCACTAATGAGCACAAGTCACGTTGCCGGCAATACTCAAAGGTGTAACGCCCACGATGCAGCTATATCTCCCACGTGTCGAGGCATGACTTAGAGGCATAACCGCATTGTAGGTATTGTCGCAAGAAGGGTCATCTTCACACAATCCCATGTAATGAACAAGAATGGGACAATGAGAGTTGGCTTACAATCGCCACTTCACATAATACATAAATTAATTCATACATCATCCAAAATCCACACATAGACCGACTACGGTCAAATCCAAATGAAAATAAGATTGATAGAGGCAAAGGTGTCCCGTCTTTCGATGAGATGATGGATATCGCTTTGATGGAAGTCGACTTTGACGATCTTACTACGAACGTGCGAGGTCGTCGCGCCTTAGCAATCGCTAAACCAACTCCGAGAGGTTATTGACCACGCCGGAGCACGATCAACCTGACCACGAGGGTCTGTTTCCTGCGAGCAAATGAAGAACAAGCAAGAAACTGAGATTGCAATCTGGATATTGCGAATATAAGATGAAAGCTGTATTGATCAAGGTGGGGTTCTGTGACGCCTTTGTCTAGTCGTTGAACACAAACGAAGTACGCGAAGTTGCAGCTAAGGCAAAATTTTAATCTAAACAAAACCCAAAGTCTAAACGATGCCCTAAGGGCTGTATATATGGAGGAAGAGGGGGGAACTTCGTGGCCCTTGGGGAAGGGGTCCGAAACCAACCCTATCTCTTGTTTCCCCACACATACGGACTCTAAAAATAGCCTATACTCAAGTATTTCGAAATTACATGGGCCTGGCCCAACAATAAGGTGACGCAGCACCTAGAATAGCCTCTGGACGAAAGTTATGAAGTAGCATCTTGTATATTTCGTCCAAGGCTTCATGCACGCATTATGGTGGCTTCAACGTCCTGAAATCATCACTTGTAACTCCGTTCTTGTCCCCCATGCGCATGCCATCATCTCCATGCTTGTTCTTGCTCCAATGTTCATCCTTCTCAAAGCTAGGCCCTTCATTTGTAAGCAAAACAAATGTATCCCATTTAGGCAGCATCATATTCTCATGAACATTAGAATCATTACCAAGAAACGAAAGTACCTGGTAATTTAGTTGGCGTGCGCGAGCTCTAGTAATTGGTCCAGTATGTATAGCAGCAGGGGCTGTGGGTGTAACAATGGTATTAATGTCCTCATCATCCTCCCCTTCTTGAAATGAAGTCGTCCTCGACGGAAGCTCATCTCCCTCACCCAAATAAGGCTTCAAATCTGCAATGTTAAAAGTGGTACTAACCCCAAAATCTGCAGGCAGCTCAAGTTTATATGCATTATCATTTATTTTCTGTAACACCTTAAAAGGACCATCAGCACGTGGCATTAGCTTTGATTTGCGCAAATTAGGAAATCTACCCTTACGCAAATGTAACCAAACAAGATCTCCAGGTGCAAACACAACATGTTTTCTACCCTTAACTCCAGCAAGTTTATATTTAGCATTCATACGGTCAATGTTTTCCTTAGTTAACTCATGCATTTTTAAGATCAATTCAGCACGTTGTTTAGCATCAAAATTAACCTTCTCCGAAGATGGAAGAGGCAACAAATCAATAGATGCACGAGGTAAGAAACCATACACAATTTCAAAAGGGCACATCTTAATACTAGAATGCAATGAACGATTATAAGCAAACTCAATATGAGGCAAGCATTCTTCCCACATTTTCTTATTATTCTTCAAAACAGCCCTAAGCATAGTAGACAATGTTCTATTGACTACTTCAGTTTGTCCATCAGTTTGGGGGTGACACGTAGTACTAAAAAGCAGTTTAGTCCCCAACTTAGCCCATAAACATCTCCAAAAGTGGCTAAGAAATTTAGTATCATGATCTGAAACACTAGTATTTGGCACAGCATGCAAACGAATAATTTCAGGAAGAACAAATCAACAACATTAACAGCATCATCGCTTTTATGACATGGTATAAAGTGTGCCATTTTTGAGAATCTATCCACGACAACAAATATGCTATCCCTCCCCTTCTTTGTTCGAGGTAAACCTAAAACAAAGTCCATAGATATATCCTCCCAAGGAACACTAGGTACAGGCAAAGGCATATATAAACCATGAGGATTGATTCGTGACTTAGCTTTTTGACATGTAGTGCAGCGAGCAACAAAACGCTCAACATCCCGTCTCATCTTTGGCCAAAAGAAATGTGTAGCAAGTACGTCCTCCGTCTTCTTCACGCCAAAGTGTCCCATTAATCCTCCTCCATGCACCTCCTGCAACAACAAAAGACGAAGAGAGCTAGCTGGAATGCATAGCTTGTTAGCACGGAACACAAATCCATCATTAACGACAAACTTGTTCCAGGTTCTTCCTTCTTTACAATTCTGCAAAACATCTTTAAAATCAGCATCATGCACATATTGATCTTTGATGGTCTCCAAACCAAATATTTTGAAGTCAAGTTGTGAAAGCATAGTATAGCGACGAGACAATGCATCAGCAATAACATTTTCTTTACCCTTCTTGTGTTTAATGACATAAGGGAAAGTTTCAATGAATTCAACCCATTTAGCATGTCTACGATTCAGTTTAGCTTGACTTTTAATATGTTTCAAAGATTCATGATCAGAATGTATAACAAATTCTTTGGGCCATAAATAATGTTGCCATGTTTCTAAAGTCCGAACAAGAGCATATAGTTCTTTATCATAAGTAGAATAATTCAGACTAGGCCCACTCAATTTTTCAGAAATTTATCATGCAACTCCTTGTTCGTCATGTTCTCCCAATCAGTCTCATCGGCTTGTGATCCTGCCATAGTTAGCAGCAATAGAAACACAAAAGAATATGATCCTGCAGACTACTGACTAACCACTCATATAAACCAAACTTAGTTTTAAATGATGTTTTCCATTCATCTCCCAATTTCATACGAATTTGATGGTATCCACTACGCAAATCAACTTTGGAGAATATTGTAGAGCCACTCAATTCATCAAGCATATCATCTAGCCTAGGAATAGGATGACGATAACGAATAGTAATATTATTAATGCCTCTACAATCAACACACATACGCGACGTACCATCCTTTTTCGGCACTAGAATAATAGGAACAGCACAAGGACTAAGAGATTCGCGTATATAACCTTTGTCGAGCAGCTTTATTGATCAAGGTGGGGTTCCGTGACGCCTTTGTCTGGTCATTGAATCTAGATATTGCGAATATAAGATGAAAGCTTTATTGATCAAGGTGGGGTTCTGTGACGCCTTTGTCTGGTCGTTGAACACAAACGAAGTACGCAAAGTTGCAGCTATGGCGAACTTTTAATCTAAACAAAACCCAAAGTCTAAACGACGCCCTAAGGGCTGTATATATGGAGGAAGAGGGGGGAATTTTGTGGCCCTTGGGGAAGGGGTCCGAAACCAACCCTATCTCTTGTTTCCCAGACATACGGACTCTAAAAACAGCCTATACTCAAGTATTTCGAAATTACATGGGCCTGGCCCAATATTAAGGTGATGCAGCACCTAGAATAGCCTCTGGACGAAAGTTATGAAGTAGCATCTTGTATATTTCTTCCAAGGCTTCATGCACGCATTATGGTGGCTTCGACGTCCTGAAATCATCACTTGTAACTCCGTTCTTGTTCCCCATGCGCATGCCATCATCTCCATGCTTGTTCTTGCTCCATTGTTCATCCTTCTCAAAGCTAGGCCCTTCATTTGTAAGCAAAACAAATGTATCCAATTTAGGCAGCATCATATTCTCATGAACATTAGAATCATTACCAAGAAACGAAAGTACTTGGTAATTTAATTGGCGTGCGCGAGCTCTAGTAATTGGTCGAGTATGTATAGCAGCAGGGGCTATGGGTGTAACAATGGTATTGATGTCCTCATCAGGATCGACAGGCATTGGCGCGAACTAACTTTTCTGCAGGTCGACCTTCATCATGGACACCACGTGCATCATCTACTTCCACTGCACCATCACCTCCTTCAGGTGCCACCTTGATAGAGGCAAAGGTGTCCCGTCTTTCGGTGAGATGATGAATATCGCTTTGATGGAAGTCGACTTTGACGATCCGACTACGAACGTGCGAGGACGTCGCGCCTTAGCAATCGCTAAACCAACTCCGAGAGGTTATCGACCACGCCGGAGCACGATCAACCTGACCACGAGGGTCTGTTTCCTGCGAGCAAACGAAGAACAGGCAAGAAACTGAGATTGCAATCTGGATATTGCGAATATAAGATGAAAGCTTTATTGATCAAGGTGGGGTTCTGTGACGCCTTTGTCTGGTCGCTGAACACAAACGAAGTACGCGAAGTTGCAGCTATGGCGAACTTTTAATCTAAACAAAACCCAAAGTCTAAACGACGCCCTAAGGGCTGTATATATGGAGGAAGAGGGGGGGGAATTTCGTGGCCCTTGAGGAAGGGGTCCGAAACCAACCCTATCTCTTGTTTCCCCACACATACGGACTCTGAAAACAGCCTATACTTATGTATTTCGAAATTACATGGGCCTGGCCCAATAATAAGGTGACGCAGCACCTAGAATAGCCTCTGGACGAAAGTTATGAAGTAGCATCTTGTATATTTCGTCCAAGGCTTCATGCACGCATTATGGTGGCTTCAACGTCCTGAAATCATCACTTGTAACTCCGTTCTTGTTCCCCATGCGCATGCCATCATCTCCATGCTTGTTCTTGCTCCAATGTTCATCCTTCTCAAAGCTAGGCCCTTCATTTGTAAGCAAAACAAATGTATCCAATTTAGGCAGCATCATATTCTCATGAACATTAGAATCATTAGCAAGAAACGAAAGTACCTGGTAATTTAATTGGCGTGCGCGAGCTCTAGTAATTGGTCCAGTATGTATAGCAGCAGGGCCTGTGGGTGTAATAATTGTATTGATGTCCTCATCATCCTCCCCTTCTTGAAATGAAGTCATCCTCGACGGAAGCTCATCTTCCTCACCCAAATAAGGCTTCAAATCTGCAATATTAAAAGTGGGACTAACCCCAAAATCTGCAGGCAGCTCAAGTTTATATGCATTATCATTTATTTTCTCTAACACCTTAAAAGGACCATCAGCACGTGGCATTAGCTTTGATTTGCGCAAATCAGGAAATCTATCCTTACGCAAATGTAACCAAACAAGATCTCCAGGTGCAAACACAACATGTTTTCTACCCTTATCTCCAGCAAGTTTATATTTAGCATTCATACGCTCAATGTTTTCCTTAGTTAACTCATGCATTTTTAAGATCAATTCAGCACGTTGTTTAGCATCAAAATTAACCTTCTCCGAAGATGGAAGAGGCAACAAATCAATAGGTGCACGAGGTAGGAAACCATACACAATTTCAAAAGGGCACATCTTAGTAGTAGAATGCAATGAACGATTATAAGCAAACTCAATATGAGGCAAGCAGTCTTCCCACATTTTCTTATTATTCTTCAAAACAGCCCTAAGCATAGTAGACAATGTTCTATTGACTACTTCAGTTTGTCCATCAGTTTGGGGTTGACAAGTAGTACTAAAAAGCAGTTTAGTCCCCAACTTAGCCCATAAACATCTCCAAAAGTGGCTAAGAAATTTAGTATCACGATCTGAAACAATAGTATTTGGCACACCATGCAAGCGAATAATTTCACGAAAGAACAAATCAGCAACATTAACAGCATCATCGCTTTTATGACATGGTATAAAGTGCGCCATTTTCGAGAATCTATCCACGACAACAAATATGCTATCCCTCCCCTTCTTTGTTCGAGGTAAACCTAAAACAAAGTCCATAGATATATCCTCCCAAGGAACACTAGGTACAGGCAAAGGCATATATAAACCATGAGGATTGAGTCGTGACTTAGCTTTTTGACATGTAGTGCAGCGAGCAACAAAACGCTCAACATCCCGTCTCATCTTTGGCCAAAAGAAATGTGTAGCAAGTACGTCCTCCGTCTTCTTCACGCCAAAGTGTCCCATTAATCCTCCTCCATGCGCCTCCTGCAACAACAAAATATGAAGAGAGCTAGCTGGAATGCATAGCTTGTTAGCACGGAACACAAATCCATCATTAACGACAAACTTGTTCCAGGTTCTTCCTTCTTTACAATTCTGCAATACATCTTTAAAATCAGCATCATGCACATATTGATCTTTGATGGTCTCCAAACCAAATATTTTGAAGTCAAGTTGTGAAAGCATAGTATAGCGACGAGACAATGCATCAGCAATAACATTTTCTTTACCCTTCTTGTGTTTAATGACATAAGGGAAAGTTTCAATGAATTCAACCCATTTAGCATGTCTACGATTCAGTTTAGCTTGACTTTTAATATGTTTCAAAGATTCATGATCAGAATGTATAACAAATTCTTTGGGCCATAAATAATGTTGCCATGTTTCTAAAGTCCGAACAAGAGCATATAGTTCTTTATCATAAGTAGAATAATTCAGACTAGGCCCACTCAATTTGCGTAGTGGATACCATCAAATTCGTATGAAATTGGGAGATGAATGGAAAACTGCATTTAAAACTAAGTTTGGTTTATATGAGTGGTTAGTCATGCCTTTTGGGTTAACTAATGCACCTAGTACTTTCATGAGACTAATGAACGAAGTTTTACGTGCTTTCATTGGACGATTTGTGGTGGTCTATTTTGATGATATACTGATTTATAGCAAATCTTTGGAAGAACATTTGGAACATTTACGTGCTGTTTTTATTGCTCTACGTGATGCACGTTTGTTTGGTAACCTTGGGAAGTGCACCTTTTGCACCGACCGAGTATCTTTTCTTGGCTATGTTGTTACTCCACAGGGAATTGAAGTTGATAAAGCCAAGATTGAAGCTATTGAGAGTTGGCCGCAGCCCAAAACGGTCACACAAGTGCGGAGTTTTCTTGGACTCGCTGGTTTCTATAGGCTTTTTGTGAGAGATTTTAGCACCATTGCTGCACCTCTCAACGAGCTTACAAAGAAGGATGTGCCTTTTGTTTGGGGTACCGCACAGGAAGAAGCCTTCACGGTATTGAAAGATAAGTTGACACATGCTCCTTTACTCCAACTTCCTGATTTTAATAAGACTTTTGAGCTTGAATGTGATGCTAGTGGCATTGGATTAGGAGGTGTGTTATTACAAGATGGCAAACCTGTTGCATACTTTTCTGAAAAATTGAGTGGGCCTAGTCTGAATTATTCTACTTATGATAAAGAACTATATGCTCTTGTTCGGACTTTAGAAACATGGCAACATTATTTATGGCCCAAAGAATTTGTTATACATTCTGATCATGAATCTTTGAAACATATTAAAAGTCAAGCTAAACTGAATCGTAGACATGCTAAATGGGTTGAATTCATTGAAACTTTCCCTTATGTCATTAAACACAAGAAGGGTAATAATCGTTCATTGCATTCTACTACTAAGATGTGCCCTTTTGAAATTGTGTATGGTTTCCTACCTCGTGCACCTATTGATTTGTTGCCTCTTCCATCTTCGGAGAAGGTTAATTTTGATGCTAAACAACGTGCTGAATTGATCTTAAAAATGCATGAGTTAACTAAGGAAAACATTGAGCGTATGAATGCTAAATATAAACTTGCTGGAGATAAGGGTAGAAAACATGTTGTGTTTGCACCTGGAGATCTTGTTTGGTTACATTTGCGTAAGGATAGATTTCCTGATTTGCGCAAATCAAAGCTAATGCCACGTGCTGATGGTCCTTTTAAGGTGTTAGAGAAAATAAATGATAATGCATATAAACTTGAGCTGCCTGCAGATTTTGGGGTTAGTCCCACTTTTAATATTGCAGATTTGAAGCCTTATTTGGGTGAGGAAGATGAGCTTCCGTCGAGGACGACTTCATATCAAGAAGGGGAGGATGATGAGGACATCAATACAATTATTACACCCACAGGCCCTGCTGCTATACATACTGGACCAATTACTAGAGCTCGCGCACGCCAATTAAATTACCAGGTACTTTTGTTTCTTTGTAATGATTCTAATGTTCATGAGAATATGATGCTGCCTAAATTGGATACATCTGTTTTGCTTACAAATGAAGGGCCTAGCTTGGAGAAGGATGAACATTGGAGCAAGAACAAGCATGGAGATGATGGCATGCGCATGGGGAACAAGAACGGAGTTACAAGTGATGATTTCAGGACGTTGAAGCCACCATAATGCGTGCATGAAGCCTTGGACGAAATATACAAGATGCTACTTCATAACTTTCGTCCAGAGGCTATTCTAGGTGCTGCGTCACCTTATTATTGGGCCAGGCCCATGTAATTTCGAAATACATAAGTATAGGCTGTTTTTAGAGTCCGTATGTGTGGGGAAACAAGAGATAGGGTTGGTTTCGGACCCCTTCCTCAAGGGCCACGAAATTCCCCCCCCCTCTTCCTCCATATATACAGCCCTTAGGGCGTCGTTTAGACTTTGGGTTTTGTTTAGATTAAAAGTTCGCCATAGCTGCAACTTCGCGTACTTCGTTTGTGTTCAGCGACCAGACAAAGGCGTCACAGAACCCCACCTTGATCAATAAAGCTTTCATCTTATATTCGCAATATCCAGATTGCAATCTCAGTTTCTTGCCTGTTCTTCGTTTGCTCGCAGGAAACAGACCCTCGTGGTCAGGTTGATCGTGCTCCGGCGTGGTCGATAACCTCTCGGAGTTGGTTTAGCGATTGCTAAGGCGCGACGTCCTCGCACGTTCGTAGTCGGATCGTCAAAGTCGACTTCCATCAAAGCGATATTCATCATCTCATCGAAAGACGGGACACCTTTGCCTCTATCAATGTAGGCACTCTCGGTGATGATGTGTCACATGGTGGAGGTGATGTAGTCCTCACAACAACGGATGTGGTTGTCATAGTATGCTTAGTAGTTGACGGGACAACCGTATCAACTCTTGGAATGTGCATCTCGCGCTTGTTCTCCTTGTGCGCAACACGTCGTTTTATTTCCTGTTCAGCTTTGCAAGCAAGATGAAACAAATGGTCCATAGGATAACACTCTTCATGAATTAGTATCTCCTGAATGTCACGATTTAATCCTCCCCAAAATCTATCCATAAAATCTTCTTCACTTTCTTCTAAAGAGGAATGCAGCAAGGTAGTTTGTAAAGTATCATAATATTTCGTTACGGTGTCACTACCTTGTTTTAAATGTTGCAACTTTGTAATCATGTCACGAGTATAATAAGCGGGAACGAATGTATGTCGCATGGCAAGTTTCAAATCATCCCAAGTAGTAGGTATATCATTAGGGTGTAACCGACAATATTCACTCCACCAAACTACAGCATAACCAGTGAAAGAACCAACCGCAACCTTAACTTTTTTACGTACATCAAAATTATTGGAAGAAAATATATTATTTAGGTCAAACTCCCATTCAATATATAAAGCAGGTCTAAAACGGCCATTAAATGGTGGTATAGAAACATTAACCTGATCATGTGCATTTGGATGTTTGTGCACCTCTCGTGACGGTTGTGGTATTTGCATAGGTGATGGCACATCTCCCACGATCGACAAACCCCATGAATTGACTCTAGATCCTGTCATGATTAGTAGAAACAAGAAACAAAATTCAAGAATAATGTTCCTATGAACTACTAGGATGTGGTGGTAAAGCGCTCACAGTAAAACAAATATCAATATCTTACAAGTTCTTACCAAGCAGCAGGTGCTGACAGGCAACCAGCGGTGTCAAATAACTCCAAAGATTGAGTAAAGCGATTGCCAGGGGAACGTACGTATACACGGTGTAGAAATATGTGGAGCTGGGTTGGCTATATATGGTAGCAAAATATTAGCAATAATCAATTCAGAGATGCAATGTTGAATAAACGCTCAACGACGGTACTGTGCTGGTCCTAGGCTAGACCGGACTAGAGACGCGAGCCTAGAACACTAATGAGGTCACGGCGTAGCACAACTAGCATCAATCAAGGATACTAAGTAGCTCTGGACAGCAAGATATAAGTGAAGATCACAACGGCAGTAAAGATAATGATGAAAAACAACTGCCAAGCAGGATATACAACAACTCTCTCCAACTTTCCTCTTGAAAAGTTTGTGCCAATTTTCTGATAATTTTTTTCAAAGAATGCTACTAACTCAAGCTTTCCAATGCAAAAAGAATCACTCAATTCCGAGTTGATATGAGGAGTGAAAGAATTCTGAAACTGGCTTGAAAAACTGGAATAAGCTGTGTCCGCGAACTTCGGAGGGCAAAAAGACCTATTTAGAACACGATTTTGAGGTGTCAAATATTGAACTAGTCTCTGCAACTATTTAGATGCGGCTCGTCGCTAGCTTTCATTTGAGTACTCGCGGAGTCAAAACGGACTTCGTATGAGGAAGGTATGCCTGTTTTACTAAACAGTGCACAAAACAGATTCCAATCCGAATTCAACTACGAGATTGAGTCTAGATAGATCCGAATTTTGTTTTTTTTTCTTCTCTCTTTTTTTTTCTCACACTTTTTTTTTCTGACTTCTTTTTCTTTTTTTTCTCTTTTTTTTCTCTATCTTTTTTTTTCTCTCCCTCTTTCCAAGACAAACTAGATAAGATGCAGATTGGATCAAGCGAAGATGTGAACAACCTCAACTATGATTGTGACAATGAACTATGGGTAGCACGTGGTGGAATTTGATGGATGGTGTGGTGGACAGCAGAAGGGATAACGATGCAGCGGCGACGTGACTAATGTGAACAGAACTCGAAACTCTAAACGAACTAGACCCTAAGACCAGCAACTCGACACGACGATGCAACCGATAATTCAATAATGCAAACAATGAATAGAAAATTGCAAAGGCTCAGACTGGCTTGGACAAAAGGATGAATAGATCTAACTTTTTTGTGGCTTTTTCTTGGACAATAGGTAAGAAAATAAATCTAATCTAGGGGAAACTGGAAATTCTCACCGAGCAACCTGAAAACTGATACCACTTGATAGAGGCGAGGGTGTCCCGATCTTTCGATGAGATGATAACTATCGATTTGGTGGAGACGACTTTGACGATCCGACTACAAACGTGCACGACGTTGCGCCTTATCAATCGCTAAACCAATCTCCTGAGGTTACTGACGATGCCGGAAGCACGATCAGCTTGACCACGAAGGTCTATTCCTGCAAGCAATCGAAGAACGAGCAAGAATATGATAATGCAATCTGAATATTGCGAATATATATGAAGTATTGATAGTGGTGGGAATCCGTAAGCGGTCTTGGTCTGGTCGTTGGACACAAACGAAGTACACGAAGTTGCAATGGCTAACTTTTAACTAAACAAATTCCCAGGAAAAAGCTACTAGATGGATCTACTTATATAGGAGCAAGGGGTGGCGGCCAAGGAGGTGGGAGGACGTCCCAAGGCAGCCTAAAACCAACCCTAGGTCGTACAAGGCTCATGGGCCCAAGTGGAGGTGATGCAACACCTTTGGACTTGTAGTTTGATTCGGATTCTGGTGCAACGTCAGATTGTTTCGACCATAACTCAATGCTCCGGGCGAATTTAAAGGTGAATCCAATTGGGTTGGAAAGAGCACGAAATCTAGTTTCCAACAAAAAAAGAATCACCCAATTCGGAGTCCGTATGAAAAAGTTGTTGGCGTTTTGAGTCAGGTATGTCTGTGCAGTCCGAATCTGAATCCAGAACGTGAGAGACTTGGACTCTATCTTCTCTTGGCCCAAAAGTGACGTGAGAGGACTTTTTGAACAGAACCTAAACTTCTCCTTTTGCCTTATCTTCATATGTGGATTGTACAAATGTCCCATACACCTGCAATTAGACAAAACACAAAAGTGTGTGAAGTATTTTTGTTCTGGATAACATAAATAGATTATTAAATAGTTTGCACTAGAAATCACCTGACAAATATGCATGTATGCAATATTTTTGGTCGTATCCAAGGTAGTCATGTCCTCATCAATAGCGATTACCAGGGAGAGTCAAACGCACGATGTAGACTTATGTGGAGCTGGGAAGGCTTTTAATATGGTAGCAAAATGGTAAGCAATAATCAATTCAGAGATGCAAAGTTGAATAAACGCTCAACGACGGTACTGTGCTGGTCCTAGGCTAGACCGTGCTAGAGACGCGAGCCTAGAACACTAACAAAATCACGGCGCTGCACGTAAACAAGGGAAAAGCACACTCTGGGAAAAAAAATTCAGATTGGTTCGGATATGATGAACTAACCCTAATTTTTTTGTGGCTTTTTCGTGGACTGTAGGTATGAAGAACAGACTCGATCTAAACTACGAAAAACTGTAAAATCTCACCGAGCAACCTGGAAATCTGATACCACTTGATAGAGGCAAAGGTGTCCCGTCTTTCGATGAGATGATGAATATCGCTTTGATGGAAGTCGACTTTGACGATCCGACTACGAACGTGCGAGGACGTCGCGCCTTAGCAATCGCTAAACCAACTCCGAGAGGTTATCGACCACGCCGGAGCACGATCAACCTGACCACGAGGGTCTGTTTCCTGCGAGCAAACGAAGAACAAGCAAGAAACTGAGATTGCAATCTGGATATTGCGAATATAAGATGAAAGCTTTATTGATCAAGGTGGAGTTCTGTGACACCTTTGTCTGGTCGCTGAACACAAACGAAGTACGCGAAGTTGCAGCTATGGCGAACTTTTAATCTAAACAAAACCCGAAGTCTAAACGACGCCCTAAGGGCTATATATTATGGAGGAAGAGGTGGGAATTTCGTGGCCCTTGAGGAAGGGGTCCGAAACCAACCCTATCTCTTGTTTCCCCACACATACGGACTCTAAAAACAGCCTATACTTATGTATTTCGAAATTACATGGGCCTGGCCCAATAATAAGGTGACGCAGCACCTAGAATAGCCTCTGGACGAAAGTTATGAAGTAGCATCTTGTATATTTCGTCCAAGGCTTCATGCACGCATTATGGTGGCTTCAACGTCCTGAAATCATCACTTGTAACTCCGTTCTTGTTCCCCATGCGCATGCCATCATCTCCATGCTTGTTCTTGCTCCAATGTTCATCCTTCTCCAAGCTAGGCCCTTCATTTGTAAGCAAAACAGATGTATCCAATTTAGGCAGCATCATATTCTCATGAACATTAGAATCATTACAAAGAAACAAAAGTACCTGGTAATTTAATTGGCGTGCGCGAGCTCTAGTAATTGGTCCAGTATGTATAGCAGCAGGGCCTGTGGGTGTAACAATGGTATTGATGTCCTCATCATGGACAAACTGAAGTAGTCAATAGAACATTGTCTACTATGCTTAGGGCTGTTTTGAAGAATAATAAGAAAATCTGGGAAGAATGCTTGCCTCATATTGAGTTTGCTTATAATCGTTCATTGCATTCTACTACTAAGATGTGCCCTTTTGAAATTGTGTATGGTTTCCTACCTCGTGCACCTATTGATTTGTTGCCTCTTCCATCTTCGGAGAAGGTTAATTTTGATGCTAAACAACGTGCTGAATTGATCTTAAAAATGCATGAGTTAACTAAGGAAAACATTGACCGTATGAATGCTAAATATAAACTTGCTGGAGATAAGGGTAGAAAACATGTTGTGTTTGCACCTGGAGATCTTGTTTGGTTACATTTGCGTAAGGATAGATTTCCTGATTTGCGCAAATCAAAGCTAATGCCACGTGCTGATGGTCCTTTTAAGGTGTTAGAGAAAATAAATGATAATGCATATAAACTTGAGCTGCCTGCAGATTTTGGGGTTAGTCCCACTTTTAACATTGCAGATTTGAAGCCTTATTTGGGTGAGGGAGATGAGCTTCCGTCGAGGACGACTTCATTTCAAGAAGGGGAGGATGATGAGGACATCAATACCATTGTTACACCCACACCCCTGCTGCTATACATACTGGACCAATTACTAGAGCTCGCGCACGCCAATTAAATTACCAGGTACTTTCGTTTCTTGGTAATGATTCTAATGTTCATGAGAATATGATGCTGCCTAAATTGTATACATTTGTTTTGCTTACAAATGAAGGGCCTAGCTTTGAGAAGGATGAACATTGGAGCAAGAACAAGCATGGAGATGATGGCATGCGCATGGGGGACAAGAACGGAGTTACAAGTGATTATTTCAGGACATTGAAGCCACCATAATGCGTGCATGAAGCCTTGGACGAAATATGCAAGATGCTACTTCATAACTTTCGTCCAGAGGCTATTCTAGGTGCTGCGTCACCTTATTATTGGGCCAGGCCCATGCAATTTCGAAATACTTGAGTATAGGCTATTTTTAGAGTCCGTATGTGTGGGGAAACAAGAGATAGGGTTGGTTTCGCACCCCTTCCCCAAGGGCCATGAAATTCCCCCCTCTTCCTCCATATATACAGCCCTTAGGGCGTCGTTTGGACTTTGGGTTTTGTTTAGATTAAAAGTTCGCCATAGCTGCAACTTCGCGTACTTCGTTTGTGTTCAGCGACCAGACAAAGGCGTCACAGAACCCCACCTTGATCAATAAAGCTTTCATCTTATATTCGCAATATCCAGATTGCAATCTCAGCTTCTTGCTTGTTCTTCGTTTGCTCGCAGGAAACAGACCCTCGTGGTCAGGTTGATCGAGCTCCGGCGTGGTCAATAACCTCTCGGAGTTGGTTTAGCGATTGCTAAGGCGCGACGTCATCGCACGTTCGTAGTCGGATCGTCAAAGTCGACTTCCACCAAAGCGATATCCATCATCTCATCGAAAGACGGGACACCTTTGCCTCTATCATGTTGTTACTCCACAGGGAATTGAAGTTGATAAAGCCAAGATTGAAGCTATTGAGAGTTGGCCGCAGCCCAAAACGGTCACACAAGTGCGGAGTTTTCTTGGACTCGCTGGTTTCTATAGGCGTTTGAGAGATTTTAGCACCATTGCTGCACCTCTCAACGAGCTTACAAAGAAGGATGTGCCTTTTGTTTGGGGTACCGCACAGGAAGAAGCCTTCACGGTATTGAAAGATAAGTTGACACATGCTCCTTTACTCCAACTTCCTGATTTTAATCAGACTTTTGAGCTTGAATGTCATGCTAGTGGAATTGGATTAGGCGGTGTGTTATTACAAGATGGCAAACCTGTTGCATACTTTTCTGAAAAATTGAGTGGGCCTAGTCTGAACTATTCTACTTATGATAAAGAATTATATGCTCTTGTTCGGTCTTTAGAAACATGGCAACATTATTTATGGCCCAAAGAATTTGTTATACATTCTGATCATGAATCTTTGAAACACATTAAAAGTCAAGCAAAACTGAACCGTAGACATGCTAAAGGGTTGAATTCATTGAGACTTTCCCTTATGTCATTAAACACAAGAAGGGTAAAGAAAATGTTATTGCTGATGCATTGTCTCGTCGTTATACTATGCTTTCACAACTTGACTTTAAAATATTTGGTTTGGAGACCATCAAAAATTAATATGTGCATGATGCTGAATTTCAAGATGTATTGCAGAATTGTAAAGATGGTAGAACATGGAACAAGTTCGTCGTTAACGATGGATTTGTGTTTCATGCTAACAAGCTATGCATTCTAGCTAGCTCCGTTCGTCTTTTGTTGTTGCAGGAGGCGCATGGAGGAGGACTAATGGGACACTTTGGCGTGAAGAAGACGGAGGATATACTTGCTACACATTTCTTTTGGCCAAAGATGAGACGGGATGTTGAGCGTTTTGTTGCTTGCTGCACTACATGTCAAAAAGCTAAGTCACGACTCAATCCTCATGGTTTATATAGGCCTTTGCCTGTACCTAGTGTTCCTTGGGAGGATATATCTATGGACTTTGTTTTAGGTTTGCCTTTAACAAAGAAGGGGAGGGATAGCATATTTGTTGTCGTGGATAGATTCTCGAAAATGGCACACTTTATACCATGTCATAAAAGCGATGATGCTGTTAATGTTGCTGATTTGTTCTTTCGTGAAATTATTCGCTTGCATGGTGTGCCAAATACTATTGTTTCAGATCGTGATACTAAATTTCTTAGCCTCTTTTGGAGATGTTTATGGGCTAAGTTGGGGACTAAACTGCTTTTTAGTACTACTTGTCACCCCCAAACTGATGGACAAACTGAAGTAGTCAATAGAACATTGTCTACTATGCTTAGGGCTGTTTTGAAGAATAATAAGAAAATCTGGGAAGAATGCTTGCCTCATATTGAATTTGCTTATAATCGTTCATTGCATTCTACTACTAAGATGTGCCCTTTTGAAATTGTGTATGGTTTCCTACCACGTGCACCAATTGATTTGTTGCCTCTTCCATCTTCGGAGAAGGTTAATTTTGATGCTAAAGAACATGATGAATTGATTTTAAAAATGCATGAGTTAACTAAGGAAAACATTGAGCGTATGAATGCTAAATATAAACTTGCTGGAGATAAGGGTAGAAAACATGTTGTGTTTGCACCTAGAGATCTTGTTTGGTAACATTTGCGTAAGGATAGATTTCCTAATTTGCGCAAATCAAAGCTAATGCCACGTGCCGATGGTCCTTTTAAGGTGTTAGAGAAAATAAATGATAATGCATATAAACTTGAGCTACCTGCAGATTTTGGGGTTAGTCCCACTTTTAACATTGCAGATTTGAAGCCTTATTTAGGTGAGGAAGATGAGCTTCCGTCGAGGACGACTTCATTTCAAGAAGGGGAGGATGATGAGGACATCAATACCATTGTTACACCCACAGCCCCTACTGTTACATATAATGGACCAATTACTAGAGTTCGCGCACGCCAATTAAATTACCAGGTACTTTCGTTTCTTGGTAATGATTCTAATGTTCATGAGAATATGATGCTGCCTAAATTGGATACATTTGTTTTGCTTACAAATGAAGGGCCTAGCTTGGAGAAGGATGAACATTGGAGCAAGAAAAAGCATGGAGTTAATGGCATGCGCAAGGGGAACAAGAACGGAGTTACAAGTGATGATTTCAGGACTTTCAAGCCACCATAAGGAGTGAATGAAACCTTGAACGAAATATACAAGATGCCACTTCATAAATTTCGTCCAGAGGCTATTCTAGGTGCTGCGTCACCTTATTATTGGGCCAGGCCCATGTAAGTTTGAAATACATAAGTATAGGCTGTTTTTAGAGTCCGTATGTGTGGGGAAACAAGAGATAGGGTTGGTTTCGGACCCCTTCCCCGAGGGCCACGAAATTCCCCCCTCTTCCTCCATATATACAGCCCTTAGGGCACCGTTTAGACTTTGGGTTTTGTTTAGATTAAAAGTTCGCCATAGCTACAACTTCGCGTACCTCGTTTGTGTTCAACGACCAGACAAAGGCGTCATAGAACCCCACCTTGATCAATAAAGCTTTTCTCTTATATTCACAATATCCAGATTGCAATCTTAGTTTCTTGCTTGTTCTTCATTTGCCTGCAGGAAACAGACCTTCGTGGTCAGGTTGATCGTGCTCCGGCGTGGTCAATAACCTCTCGGAGTTGGTTTAGCGATTGCTAAGGCGCGACGTCCTCGCACGTTCGTAGTCGGATCGTCAAAGTTGACTTCCTCCAAAACGATAGCCACCATGTCATCGAAAGACGGGACACCTTTGCCTCTATCAATATCTATCTTAATCCTTTCTACGAGAATAAGTAGTATGCCAAATCCGTTGCTCGTCATCAATCTAAATTGGTGAAGGATACGGATAACATAATTCTTATTCTTGGTTCATCCAGGTGATTCATCTTTCTCTCTGGAGTTGTCCTTCATATCACATTTTCGGTTCGAGATGCTTCATATTTTTTAGCGGAGTTCTTTATGGAGGCTCTACATGGTGGTTCGTCAAGGATTCCTTTCATTCATCAATTGTTCTCCAAGATTTCTCTCGAAGTTATGATCCGACAAGCTATACTCTAAAATAAACAGGGTGCTCAACACATGTTTGTTTTGAGGAGTTCAATTATTCTTCATCTTGCATTCCGAAGTGCAATTCTTTCTACCTTATCTCTTGAGATGGGGTTATGGCACTCTTGGCAATTTCTCCTCGTGTTTCATGATTCACAAGTCGTCGGGAATGAGATATGTAAACCCATCGTTTTCTCTTCGTTCATGAGTTGTTTCAACTCATCATCACCATTTCTTCCTTGGAGTTATCTTGGTTTAGATTTCACCTAAAGCCTTCCCTAAGGATTGTTGCTATTTGTGGTGCTTATCAATGATCCAAGTTTTCTCCTATCCTCTTGGTGAAAGAAGTTTTTCATCTCTTTGGTGTTCTCAATCAAATTAATTGTTCCCGTGAGTGGCACGTTGTCAGCTCATAATGTTGAGATGTTTTCCATAAGCCCACAACAAGCTTGTGCTTTTCGTTGTTGATTTACTAACAACTCCGTTCAATCCTTCTTTACAAGGATGCTTTCCAAGTTCATTTGTGGCAGAAGTTCTCATTTTCTTCTACATCCCTTTATCCCAACAGCCTAGCTTCTATTCTTTCGTTCCGGAGGCATTGTGATGTTGCACTCTTCATACAATAGTCTCGTTTTGCCAAGATCATGTTCTTTTTCTTGCTTATATCCATTTATTCGGAGTGCCGCTCGAATTCTTTTAGTCTTATTCCTTGCCCAGCTAATTTTAATTGGAGTGGCTTAAAAATCTATCTTGTCTCCTAAGCTCTTGTTTCATGTCTTTCAACCTACAAGGTTTTCGCAATGTTCTTTGTTCCTCTTTTCTAACGGAGTGTTTTCAACTTCATTCATCTCCGGTGTATTCTTTCCTTGAAATTGTTTAACCTCTCAAGGTTCATGGTTTCACTCGTTTGTCGAAGAAGCAACTTTGTTTTACCTCTTCCCCTTCCGTTTCTCTCCGGTGCCATCCCTAGATATCGGGACGAGATCTCTTGTAAGTGGGGGAGTGTTGTGACGACCCGAGACCGATGCTCCAGAAGCCTTCCATGTATTTCATTGTTGCCGCGTGTTTCATTTGTTTGTTGCATTGATCACCGCATCATCTGCATTGCATCCGCATGTTTTCATAAAACTTGCATCGGTTTGTAGTTGTCGTTTCCTCTTTGTCTCCGTTGACCATTCTCAGTCCAACCACACACTTGACCTCGTTCGCATATCCCCTCTTTACACAGTGCATCGACCCCTCGCCCGTGTCCGAAACTTCCCCAAACCCGAACCGGACTATCGTTACCGTTGGGCCCGGATCATCCCCAAACATCGATAAAACATCTTCGTTTTCTTAATTGGACTTCCTAACCTATATTTTTCTCAGCTGTCTGATTACGATCAGAGGGGCTAGAATACCCCTACCTAAATCAACTAGCTATATAAGGGGGCAACCCTAGATTTTAGGCAGGCTGTCCCATCCATCTCATCGCCGCCGCCACTCCACCAAATCCCCTTCCTCGGGATCTCCCCCGCTCCAAATCAGCAGCCACCACCTTCCCCTCCTCGATTTTGCCACCGAACCAACCAGCCACTCCTCTCGATCCACCAACCACAGCGCCTGCAGCCTCCTCCCCGCCTCCGTCTGGCCAGCCACGCCGCCGGCGGACCCGCAGATGAGCGTCGTCCCTGCTCCTTTACCTTCCTCCTCTGCTCCTCTCTCTCCACTACTCATTTCTCTCCCCTGTTTCTCTACAGGACCGCCCACACCATGGCACCTCGCTCGAGCTCTGCCTCTGCGTCCTGGTTGGCCGCCTCCTCGGGATCTTCTCCGGCCATTCCCGTCGTTCGCCGGCCTCCCCTGCCCGCCGACCACGCGCTGCTTCATCTTCGCGCTACAGCCCAAGCTCTGCTCTCGCCGCCTCCTCCTCTGCTTCTTCATCGAGCCAGAGTTCGGGACACACCCGGTCTTCCTCGTCCCCGCCAGGTGAACCACCTCGAGTCACCGCAGCTCGCCGTGAGCACCTCTAGCCGCCCGCGCCCGTTCTTCCCTCCTTTTTTCCCGTGTTTTCTCTGTATCTCTCCTCTCTGAAACTCTCTCACAGCCTGTACATGTTCACAGGAGTACATCCCCGCTCCCGCCTGCCGGTCCTCTTCCACAGCGCGCCGGCGCTGCCACGCCTCGTTTTGACCCAATTCAGCCGAGATCGACCCCGCCGTCTCGGATCCCGGCGACCCCAGTTCGCCGCCGTGCGCCAAGTCCCCGCTGCCGCCGTCGTGCCCTGCTTCTGCCTCGCCCGCTCGTCTCTGTACGCGAGGGAAACGAGTGCTCGACCGCGTGCGTTGACCGCGCCCGCGTGGACCGGGAGGCCTCGATCGCCTCCAGCCAAGCCGCCTAGGCCTAGCCCCGCAGCCCGCGTCCTGCGCCAGCAGGCCAACCCAGCACCGACCGGGCCAAGAACCCATGGTGAGGCACCCACATCCTGCGCCCAGCCACATCCAGCGGTTTCAGCCCAGTGCACGTTTTTTCCATGTTCTGCGAATTTAGCAATTATCCCAGGATTGACTGTTTTACAGAAAAGTCCCTCATGTTCATGCATTTAATAACTCACAAATCGTGCATCGGTTTAAAATGCTTTAAATATGTAAAATGCTTAGAATTTTATCTAGTTTAAATAATTTCCAACTTTTATCCATGTTTAAAATGTTTAAACTTGTTGTTTGTTTAATTTTGCATAAATGCCATGTTAACATGATTTATTTCATAACTAATTAACCGTAGCTCCGAATTTGATAAACTTTATATGTAAATGGGGTGGAAAAATGCATAAAGTAACATGGCGTACTTACTTTGCATGTTTAACAATCTAAAATTGTGTATAGGGCAGAACAGTACCAAATTCAAAATATGCATATGGGGATTATATGGGGATTTTTCGGAAATGTTGTTTGTTGTTTCCGGCCTCATTTAAATTGCCTAGATAGGTATTTTTAGTATGTTCCACCTCTTGCCATGTTAACCAACATTTAATATTGTTGAGTACCTAACTGGGAGTGAACTACATAATCGAAAGTGGTGTTTCGTCAACATGCATCTTGTTACATGTTGAGCTCCACTTAACTTGTAGTTTTGTTTGTGCACTTTGCCATGCCATGCATTTTTAAACCGGACATGCATCATCCTTGGTTGTGCATCATGCCATGTTTATGCTTGTGTGTTTACCATGTTGCTTGCTTCTTTCCGGTTTGCTTCTCTCGTTAGCTTCGGTTTCGTTCCAGAGTTGTGAGGATTCGTTCGACTACGTCCTTTTGTCTTCTTCATGGACTCGTTCTTCTTCCTTGCGGGATTTCAGGCAAGATGACCATTACCCTTGATATCACTTCTATCTTTGCTTGCTAGTTGTTTGTTCTATCGCTATGTCGCGCTACCTACCACTTGTTTATCATGCCTCCCATATTGCCATGTCAAGCCTCTAACCATCCTTTCCTAGCCGTTGTTTGGCTAAGTTACCGCTTTTGCTCAGCCCTTCTTATAGCGTTGCTAGTTGCAGGTGAAGATGAAGTTTGTTCCATGTTGGAACATGGACATGTTGGGATATCACAATATCTCTTATTTAATTAATGCATCTATATACTTGGTAAAGGCTGGAGGGCCCGGCCTTATGCCTGGTGTTTTGTTCCACTCTTGCCGCCCTAGTTTTCGTCATACCGGTGTTATGTTCCTTGATTTTGCGTTCCTTACGCGGTTGGGGTTATGGGACCCCCTTGACAGTTCGCTTTGAATAAAACTCCTCCAGCAAGGCCCAACCTTGGTTTTACATTTTCCTAACAACCTATACCTTTCCCTTGGGTCGGCCAACCCGAGGGTCATCTTTATTTTAACCCCCGGGCCAGTGCTTCTCTAAGTGTTGGTCCGAACCGAGCCGCCTACGGGGCCACCTCGGGGAAACTTGAGGTCTGGTTTTACTCGTAGCTTGTCTCATCCGGTGTGCCCTGAGAACGAGATATGTGCAACTCCTATCGGGATTTGTCGGCACAGTCGGGTGGTCTTGCTGGTCTTGTTTTACCATTGTCGAAATGTCTTGTAACCGGGATTCCGAGACTGATCGGGTCTTCCCGGGAGAAGGAATATCCTTCGCTAATCGTGAGAGCTTGTGATGGGCTAAGTTGGGACACCCCTGCAGGGTATAAACTTTCAAAAGCCGTGCCCGCGGTTATGTGGCAGATGGGAATTTGTTAATGTCTGGTTGTAGAGAACTTGACACTTGACTTAATTAAAAAGCATCAACCGCGTGTGTAGCCGTGATGGTCTCTTTTCGGCGGAGTCCGGGATGTGAACACGGTTTGGGTTATGTATGAACGTAAGTAGTTTCAGGATCACTTCTTGATCACTTCTAGCTTCTCGACCATTGTGTTGCTTCTCTTCTCACTCTTGTTTGCGTATGTTAGCCACCATGTTTTGCTTATCGCTTGCTGCAGCTCCACCTCACTACCCCATCCTACCCATAAGCTTAAATAGTCTTGATCTCGCCGGTTTTGAGATTGCTGAGTCCTCGTGACTCACAGATACTACCAAAACAGTTGCAGGTGCCGATGATACCAGTGCAGGTGATGCTACCGAACTCAAGTGGGAGTTCGACGAGGACCTTGGTTGTTACTATGTTTCGTTTCCCGATGATCAGTAGTGGAGCCCAGTTGGGACGATCGGGGATCTAGCATTTGGGGTTATCTTCTTCTCTTTTGAATTTGACCGTAGTCGGTCTATGTGTGTATTTTGGATGATGTATGAATTTATGCAAGTATTGTGTGAAGTGGCGATTGTAAGCCAACCCTCTTTATCCCTTTCTTGTTCATTACATGGGATTGTGTGAAGATGACCCTTCTTGCGACAAAACTACAATGCGGTTATGCCTCTAAGTCGTGCCTCGACACGTGAGAGATATAGCCGCATCGTGGGTGTTATACGGGGCGCAAGCAAAGTCGACATGCAAGTTTGGGGCTCATGATAAGAGGTTGGCTTGCCTAGGCTCGACAATTACTTCGGGAAGAAGTGTGAAACGATCGCGGAAAGAGTTGCTGGAAACAATTCTCTCTCGGAGGGGCTGTTTACGGGCAAGGGAAAATTGGTCATTTTCACTATGTGAAAGCATTATGAAAATGATACCAACGGAAAGAGCTCGATGAGCAGAGAAGGTGAGCGTTGGAATCACCTCAATCGGAGTTACGGTTGCAGAGTTATGAAGGGTTGAAACTCAGGGACCTATCGGTGAATTTTTTTAGCAAAGAGGCCCCTGGAGGAAAAACTTAACGCGCCGTTCGGCCGAATACGTTTTCTGCAAAGAGAAATGTATTTTGAGCCGAAGTGCAAAGCGAATACGCTTTCAGAACTAAGAAAGCGTATTTCAGGTAAAAGAGGAAGCAAATACGCTTTCGTATATCGAAAACGCATATCCAGAATACGCTTCCACTTATAGACTCGGGCCCGGGGTGGGGTCAACGCCGAGACGCTGCCAGGTGGGGTTGCGCGGGGAGGGGCCCGCCTGGCCTGGCGTCTTCAACCTCCCGCTCGTGCACGCGCCTGGCAGAGGGAGGGGCTCGCCTCGACGGTGATTGCTGGCGACTCCGGCCACCGCAGACGACGGCCGACCTACCCACGAGTTTAGGAGCGAGAGGCGCATCTCGGGGTGGTCTCCATTACCAGCGAGGAGGCCTGGAAAGGAGCAGCAGGGCTCGCGGCGGAGGTGGCTTCGGCCGCCGGCGAACAGTGTTCTCCGGTGGGGGAACGATGAGGCTGAGGCCACAGGGAGGCTCGCCGGACCTCAGGTGATGCCGTGGTGGAGGTGGAACGGCGAGGGGGACTACTGGTCGCCGGAATCAGAGGGACCCGAGGCGGCGACCGCAGCGGCGGTGGGGGTCAGAGAGGGGCTCTGGGCTTGGGGAGAGGCTCTGGGAGGGGGTTGTGGACCGCGATGAAGCTCGAGGCGTGGTTAAATAGCCGCGGGGAAGGCTCGAGAGGGAGGGGAGGAGGTGACACGCGGCGCGGCTACGTGTCCGTGCGCCGGTGACGCGCACGCGCGGCCAAGACTCACGGGAAGGGGCGGCAAGGCGACGAGGGGGACGCGGACGAGTGCCAGGAGGTCACGGAATCGAGCAACGTTTGCGGACGAGAGGAGGAAGCGGACATGAGCGAGGAAACGACGGCACACACGGGCGCTCATTGTGTTTGACAACCGTGACGGCTCAACGAGGAAGCAAACAAAGGGGAACAAGCTCCAGGGGGAAGACGACGTCGAGGGGAAGCTGCGTGACACGCTTGGACAAGCCAGAACCGGCCGGAGCGGCGCCGCTGTTGCCAACTGATAGAGGCGAGGGGCCCGATCTTTCGATGAGATGATGGATATCGCTTTGGTGGAAGTCGACTTTGACGATCCGACTACGAACGTGCGATGACGTCGCGCCTTAGCAATCGCTAAACCAACTCCGAGAGGTTATTGACCACGCCGGAGCACGATCAACCTGACCACGAGGGTCTGTTTCCTGCGAGCAAACGAAGAACAAGCAAGAAACTGAGATTGCAATCCGGATATTGCGAATATAAGACGAAAACTTTATTGATCAAGGTGGGGTTCTGTGACGCCTTTGTCTGGTCGTTGAACACAAACGAAGTACGCGAAGTTGCAGCTATGGCGAACTTTTAGTCTAAACAAAACCCAAAGTCTAAACAACGACCTAAGGGCTGTATATATGGAGGAAGAGGGGGGAATTTCGTGGCCCTTGGGGAAGGGGTCCGAAACCAACCCTATCTCTTGTTTCCCCACACATACGGATTCTAAAAATAGCCTATACTCAAGTATTTCGAAATTACATGGGCCTGGCCCAATAATAAGGTGACGCAGCACCTAGAATAGCCTCTGGACGAAAGTTATGAAGTAGCATCTTGTATATTTCGTCCAAGGCTTCATGCACGCATTATGGTGGCTTCAACGTCCTGAAATCATCACTTGTAACTCCGTTCTTGTCCCCCATGCGCATGCCATCATCTCCATGCTTGTTCTTGCTCCAATGTTCATCCTTCTCAAAGCTAGGCCCTTCATTTGTAAGCAAAACAAATGTATCCAATTTAGGCAGCATCATATTCTCATGAACATTAGAATCATTACCAAGAAACGAAAGTACCTGGTAATTTAATTGGTGTGCGCGAGCTCTAGTAATTGGTCCAGTATGTATAGCAGCAGGGGCTGTGGGTGTAACAATGGTATTGATGTCCTCATCATCCTCCCCTTCTTGAAATGAAGTCGTCCTCGACGGAAGCTCATCTCCCTCACCCAAATAAGGCTTCAAATCTGCAATGTTAAAAGTGGGACTAACCCCAAAATCTGCAGGCAGCTCAAGTTTATATGCATTATCATTTATTTTCTCTAACACCTTAAAAGGACCATCAGCACGTGGCATTAGCTTTGATTTGCGCAAATCAGGAAATCTATCCTTACGCAATTGTAACCAAACAAGATCTCCAGGTGAAAACACAACATGTTTTCTACCCTTATCTCCAGCAAGTATTTAGCATTCATACGCTCAATGTTTTCCTTAGTTAACTCATGCATTTTTAAGATCAATTCAGCACGTTGTTTAGCATCAAAATTAACCTTCTCCGAAGATGGAAGAGGCAACAAATCAATAGGTTCACGAGGTAGGAAACCATACACAATTTCAAAAGGGCACATCTTAGTAGTAGAATGCACTAAACGATTATAAGCAAACTCAATATGAGGCAAGCATTCTGCCCACATTTTCTTATTATGCTTCAAAACAGCCCTAAGCATAGTAGACAATGTTCTATTGACTACTTCAGTTTGTCCATCAGTTTGGGGGTGACAAGTAGTACTAAAAAGCAGTTTAGTCCCCAACTTAGCCCATAAACATCTCCAAAAGTGGCTAAGAAATTTAGTATCACGATCTGAAACAATAGTATTTGGCACACCATGCAAACGAATAATTTCATGGAAGAACAAATCAGCAACATTAACAGCATCATCGCTTTTATGACATGGTATAAAGTGTGCCATTTTTTAGAATCTATCCACGACAACAAATATGCTATCCCTCCCCTTCTTTGTTCGAGGTAAACCTAAAACAAAGTAAATAGATATATCCTCCCAAGGAACACTAGGTACAGGCAAAGGCATATTATAAACCATGAGGATTGAGTCGTGACTTAGCTTTTTGACATGTAGTGCAGCGAGCAACAAAACGCTCAACATCCCGTCTCATCTTTGGCCAAAAGAAATGTGATAGAGGCGAGGGTGTCCCGATCTTTCGATGAGATGATAACTATCAATTTGGTGGAGACGACTTTGACGATCCGACTACAAACGTGCACGACGTTGCGCCTTATCAATCGCTAAACCAATCTCCTGAGGTTACTGACGATGCCGGAAGCACGATCAGCCTGACCACGAAGGTCTATTCCTGCAAGAAATCGAAGAACGAGCAAGAATATGATAATGCAATCTGAATATTGCGAATATATATGAAGTATTGATAGTGGTGGGGATCCGTAAGCGGTCTTGGTCTGGTCGTTGGACACAAACGAAGTACACGAAGTTGCAATGGCTAACTTTTAACTAAACAAATCCCAAGGAAAAAGCTACTAGATGGATCTACTTATATAGGAGCAAGGGGTGGCGGCCAAGGAGGTGGGAGGACGTCCCAAGGCAGCCTAAAACCAACCCTAGGTCGTACAAGGCTCATGGGCCCAAGTGGAGGTGATGCAACACCTTTGGACTTGTAGTTTGACTCGGATTCTGGTGCAACGTCAGATTGTTTCGACCATAACTCAATGCTCCGGACGAATTTAAAGGTGAATCCAATTGGGTTGGAAAGAGCACGAAATCTAGTTTCCAACAAAAAAAGAATCACCCAATTCGGAGTCCGTATCAAAAAGTTGTTGCCGTTTTGAGTCAGGTATGTCTGTGCAGTCCGAATCTGAATCCAGAACGTGAGAGACTTGGACTCTATCTTCTCTTGGCCCAAAAGTGACGTGAGAGGACTTTTTGAACAGAACCTAAACTTCTCCTTTTGCCTTATCTTCATATGTGGATTGTACAAATGTCCCATACACCTGCAATTAGACAAAACACAAAAGTGTGTGAAGTATTTTTGTTCTGGATAACATAAATAGATTATTGAATAGTTTGCACTAGAAATCACCTGACAAATATGCATGTATGCAATATTTTTGGTCGTATCCAAGGTAGTCATGTCCTCATCATCCTCCCCTTCTTGAAAACAAAGCTGTCCTCGGCGTTGCTTAATCTGAAATGTGGCTAACAAAAGAGACAAGGTGTACATGTTGTATATGTATATGTCATCCATTTTTACTTCCCGTGGATTTTGCACATATGACACATGTATACATGAGTAACTTTCATAGTTAATAAAATATAAAGCCAAAATATTATCACAAGAAGTAGAAGGCATGAAAGTATTGCAACTCAGTTTGCACATATAAGTGAAGCTCTTATTCATATGAAAAGATTGACAATATTCATCATTAAACCATCCCAACATTGATGAACCATCACCAAGATTAGAGGTCATATCAAAATGATTAAACATTGGCACAATTATTTTCAAACATATTTGATCCAAATCTGATTTATTCCCTGATTCACTTGATTCTTTTGCATCGATAGTTAATTCAATGGGCTCACTCAAAATTGTTTGATCACATGGCAAAGTCAAATCATTAACATAGTCCTCTAAGGTAGCTGGTGTGATCAAAGTAGTGGGTAGCTCACCGCATGGTGCACTTAAATTGACAAGACATTCATCATACTCATGTGGAAGTGGAAGATTAGTACCTTTGTCATTACCTCTTATGATCAACTCAGATGAGGTAGGCACTCTCGGTGATGATGTGTCACATGGTGAAGGTGATGTAGTCCTCACAACAACGGATGTGGTTGTCATAGTATGCTTAGTAGTTGAAGGGACAACCGTATCAACTCTTGGAATGTGCATCTCGCGCTTGTTCTCCTTGTGCGCAACACGTCGTTTTATTTCCTGTTCAGCTTTGCAAGCAAGATGAAACAAATGGTCCATAGGATAACACTCTTCATGTATTAGTATCTCCTGAATGTCACGATTTAATCCTCCCCAAAATCTATCCATAAAATCTTCTTCACTTTCTTCTAAAGAGGAATGCAGCAAGGTAGTTTGTAAAGTATCATAATATTTCGTTACGGTGTCACTACCTTGTTTTAAATGTTGCAACTTTGTAATCATGTCACGAGTATAATAAGCGGGAACGAATGTATGTCGCATGGCAAGTTTCAAATCATCCCAAGTAGTAGGTATATCATTAGGGTGTAACCGACAATATTCACTCCACCAAACTACAGCATAACTAGTGAAAGAACCAACCGCAACCTTAGCTTTTTTACGTACATCAAAATTATTGGAAGCAAATATATTATTTAGGTCAAACTCCCATTCAATATATAAAGCAGGTCTAAAACGGCCATTAAATGGTGGTATAGAAATATTAACCTGATCATGTGCATTTGGATGTTTGTGCACCTCTCGTGACGGTTGTGGTATTTGCATAGGTGATGGCACATCTCCCACGATCGACAAACCCCATGAATTGACTCTAGATCTTGTCATGATTAGTAGAAACAAGAAACAAAATTCAAGAATAATGTTCCTATGAACTACTAGGATGTGGTGGTAAAGCGCTCACAGTAAAGCAAATATCAATATCTTGCAAGTTCTTACCAAGCAGCAGCTGGTGACAGGCAACCAGCGGTGTCAAATAACTCCAAAGATTGAGTAAAGCGATTGCTAGGGGAACGTACGTATACACGGTGTAGAAATATGTGGAGCTGGGTTGGCTATATATGGTAGCAAAATATTAGCAATAATCAATTCAGAGATGCAATGTTGAATAAACGCTCAACGACGGTACTGTGCTGGTCCTAGGCTAGACCGGACTAGAGACGCGAGCCTAGAACACTAATGAGGTCACGGCGTAGCACAACTAGCATCAATGAAGGATACTAAGTAGCTCTGGACAGCAAGATATAAGTGAAGATCACAACGGCAGTAAAGATAATGATGAAAAACAACTGCCAAGCAGGATATACAACAACTCTCTCCAACTTTCCTCTTGAAAAGTTTGTGCCAATTTTCTGATAATTTTTTTCAAAGAATGCTACTAACTCAAGCTTTCCAATGCAAAAAGAATCACTCAATTCCGAGTTGATATGAGGAGTGAAAGAATTCTGAAACTGGCTTGAAAAACTGGAATAAGCTGTGTCCGCGAACTTCGGAGGGCAAAAAGACCTATTTAGAAGACGATTTTGAGGTGTCAAATATTGAACAAGTCTCTGCAACTATTTAGATGCGGCTCGTCGCTAGCTTTCATTTGAGTACTCGCGGAGTCAAAACGGACTTCGTATGAGGAAGGTATGCCTGTTTTACTAAACAGTGCACAAAACAGATTCCAATCCGAATTCAACTACGAGATTGAGTCTAGATAGATCCGAATTTTGTTTTTTTTTCTTCTCTCTTTTTTTTCCTCACACTTTTTTTCTTTCTCTTTTTTTTTCTGACTTCTTTTTCTTTTTTTTTCTCTATCTTTTTTTTCTCTCCCTCTTTCCAAGACAAACTAGATAAGATGCAGATTGGATCAAGCGAAGATGTGAACGACCTCAACTATGATTGTGACAATGAACTATGGGTAGCACATGGTGGAATTTGATGGATGGTGTGGTGGACAGCAGAAGGGATAACGATGCAGCGGCGACGTGACTAATGTGAACAGAACTCGAAACTCTAAACGAACTAGACCCTAAGACCAGCAACTCGACACGACGATGCAACCGATAATTCAATAATGCAAACAATGAATAGAAAATTGCAAAGGCTCAGACTGGCTTGGACAAAAGGATGAATAGATCTAACTTTTTTGTGGCTTTTTCTTGGACAATAGGTAAGAAAATAAATCTAATCTAGGGGAAACTGGAAATTCTCACCGAGCAACCTGAAAACTGATACCACTTGATAGGGGCGAGGGTGTCCCGATCTTTCGATGAGATGATAACTATCGATTTGGTGGAGACGACTTTGACGATCCGACTACAAACGTGCACGACGTTGCGCCTTATCAATCGCTAAACCAATCTCCTGAGGTTACTGACGATGCCGGAAGCACGATCAGCCTGACCACGAAGGTCTATTCCTGCAAGCAATCGAAGAACGAGCAAGAATATGATAATGCAATCTGAATATTGCGAATATATATGAAGTATTGATAGTGGTGGGAATCCGTAAGCGGTCTTGGTCTGGTCGTTGGACACAAACGAAGTACACGAAGTTGCAATGGCTAACTTTTAACTAAACAAATTCCAAGGAAAAAGCTACTAGATGGATCTACTTATATAGGAGCAAGGAGTGGCGGCCAAGAAGGTGGGAGGACGTCCCAAGGCAGCCTAAAACCAACCCTAGGTCGTACAAGGCTCATGGGCCCAAGTGGAGGTGATGCAACACCTTTGGACTTGTAGTTTGACTCGGATTCTGGTGCAACGTCAGATTGTTTCGACCATAACTCAATGCTCCGGACGAATTTAAAGGTGAATCCAATTGGGTTGGAAAGAGCACGAAATCTAGTTTCCAACAAAAAAAGAATAACCCAATTCGGAGTCCGTATGAAAAAGTTGTTGGCGTTTTGAGTCAGGTATGTCTGTGCAGTCCGAATCTGAATCCAGAACGTGAGAGACTTGGACTCTTTCTTCTCTTGGCCCAAAAGTGACGTGAGAGGACTTTTTGAACAGAACCTAAACTTCTCCTTTTCCCCTATCTTCATATGTGGATTGTACAAATGTCCCATACACCTGCAATTAGACAAAACACAAAAGTGTGTGAAGTATTTTTGTTCTGGATAACATAAATAGATTATTGAATAGTTTGCACTAGAAATCACCTGACAAATATGCATGTATGCAATATTTTTGGTCGTATCCAAGGTAATCATGTCCTCATCATCCTCCCCTTCTTGAAAACAAAGCCGTCCTCGGCGTTGCTTAATCTGAAATCTGGCTAACAAAAGAGACAAGGTGTACACGTTGTATATGTACATGTCATCCGTTTTTACTGATCTCATTTGGTGCACATGTGACTCAGTTATACAAGAGCACCCTTCAAAAGTCGTGAAATGTAAAGTCAATATATTATCACAAGAAGTCAAAGGCATGAAAATATTGCAACTCAGTTTGCACATATAAGCGAAGCTCTTATTCATATCAAAAGATTGACAATGCTTATCATTAAACCATCCCAACATTGATGAACCATCACCAAGATTAGAGGTCATATCAAAATGATTAAACATTGGCACAATTATTTTCAAACATATTTGATCCAAATCTGATTTATTCCCTGATTCTTTTGCATCGATATTTAATTCAATGGGCTCACTCAAAATTGTTTGATCACATGGCAAAGTCAAATCATCAACATAGTCCTCTAAGGTAGCTGGTGTGATCAAAGTAGTGGGTAGCTCACCGCATGGTGCACTTAAATTGACAAGACATTCATCATACTCATGTGGAAGTGGAAGATTAGTACCTTTGTCATTACCTCTTATGATCAACTCAGATGATCTAGGCACTCTCGGTGATGATGTGTCACATGGTGGAGGTGATGTAGTCCTCACAACAAAGGATGTGGTTGTCATAGTATGCCTAGTAGTTGAAGGGACAACCGTATCAACTCTTGGAATGTGCATCTCGCGCTTGTTCTCCTTGTAGGCAACACGTCGTTTTATTTCCTGTTCAGCTTTGCAAGCAAGATGAAACAAATGGTCCATAGGATAACACTCTTCATGAATTAGTATCTCCTGAATGTCACGATTTAATCCTCCCCAAAATCTATCCATAAAATCTTCTTCACTTTCTTCTAAAGAGGAATGCAGCAAGGTAGTTTGTAAAGTATCATAATATTTCGTAACGGTGTCACTACCTTGTTTTAAATGTTGCAACTTTGTAATCATGTCACGAGTATAATAAGCGGGAACGAATGTATGTCGCATGGCAAGTTTCAAATCATCCCAAGTAGTAGGTATATCATTAGGGTGTAACCGACAATATTCACTCCACCAAACTACAGCATAACCAGTGAAAGAACCAACCGCAACCTTAACTTTTTTACGTACATCAAAATTATTGGAAGCAAATATATTATTTAGGTCAAACTCCCATTCAATATATAAAGCAGGTCTAAAACAGCCATTAAATGGTGGTATAGAAACATTAACCTGATCATGTGCATTTGGATGTTTGTGCACCTCTCGTGACGGTTGTGGTATTTGCATAGGTGATGGCACATCTCCCACGATCGACAAACCCCATGAATTGACTCTAGATCCTGTCATGATTAGTAGAAACAAGAAACAAAATTCAAGAATAATGTTCCTATGAACTACTAAGATGTGGTGGTAAAGCGCTCACAGTAAAGCAAATATCAATATCTTACAAGTTCTTACCAAGCAGCAGGTGGTGACAGGCAACCAGCGGTGTCAAATAACTCCAAAGATTGAGTAAAGCGATTGCCAGGGGAACGTACGTATACACGGTGTAGAAATATGTGGAGCTGGGTTGGCTATATATGGTAGCAAAATATTAGCAATAATCAATTCAGAGATGCAATGTTGAATAAACGCTCAACGACGGTACTGTGCTGGTCCTAGGCTAGACCGGACTAGAGACGCGAGCCTAGAACACTAATGAGGTCACGGCGTAGCACAACTAGCATCAATGAAGGATACTAAGTAGCTCTGGACAGCAAGATATAAGTGAAGATCACAACGGCAGTAAAGATAATGATGAAAAACAACTGCCAAGCAGGATATACAACAACTCTCTCCAACTTTCCTCTTGAAAAGTTTGTGCCAATTTTCTGATAATTTTTTTTCAAAGAATGCTACTAACTCAAGCTTTCCAATGCAAAAAGAATCACTCAATTCCGAGTTGATATGAGGAGTGAAAGAATTCTGAAACTGGCTTGAAAAACTGGAATAAGCTGTGTCCGCGAATTTTGGAGGGCAAAAAGACCTATTTAGAAGACGATTTTGAGGTGTCAAATATTGAACGAGTCTCTGCAACTATTTAGATGCGGCTCGTCGCTAGCTTTCATTTGAGTACTCGCGGAGTCAAAACGGACTTCGTATGAGGAAGGTATGCCTGTTTTACTAAACAGTGCACAAAACAGATTCCAATCCGAATTCAACTACGAGATTGAGTCTAGATAGATCCGAATTTTGTTTTTTTTTCTTCTCTCTTTTTTTTTCTCACACTTTTTTTTCTTTCTCTTTTTTTTCTGACTTCTTTTTTTTTCTCTATCTTTTTTTTTTCTCTCCCTCTTTCCAAGACAAACTAGATAAGATGCAGATTGGATCAAGCGAAGATGTGAACGACCTCAACTATGATTGTGACAATGAACTATGGGTAGCACGTGGTGGAATTTGATGGATGGTGTGGTGGACAGCAGAAGGGATAACGATGCAGCGGCGATGTGACTAATGTGAACAGAACTCGAAACTCTAAACGAACTAGACCCTAAGACCAGCAACTCGACACGACGATGCAACCGATAATTCAATAATGCAAACAATGAATAGAAAATTGCAAAGGCTCAGACTGGCTTGGACAAAAGGATGAATAGATCTAACTTTTTTGTGGCTTTTTCTTGGACAATAGGTAAGAAAATAAATCTAATCTAGGGGAAACTCGAAATTCTCACCGAGCAACCTGAAAACTGATACCACTTGATAGAGGCGAGGGTGTCCCGATCTTTCGATGAGATGATAACTATCAATTTGGTGGAGACGACTTTGACGATCCGACTACAAACGTGCACGACGTTGCGCCTTATCAATCGCTAAACCAATCTCCTGAGGTTACTGACGATGCCGGAAGCACGATCAGCCTGACCACGAAGGTCTATTCCTGCAAGAAATCGAAGAACGAGCAAGAATATGATAATGCAATCTGAATATTGCGAATATATATGAAGTATTGATAGTGGTGGGGATCCGTAAGCGGTCTTGGTCTGGTCGTTGGACACAAACGAAGTACACGAAGTTGCAATGGCTAACTTTTAACTAAACAAATCCCAAGGAAAAAGCTACTAGATGGATCTACTTATATAGGAGCAAGGGGTGGCGGCCAAGGAGGTGGGAGGACGTCCCAAGGCAGCCTAAAACCAACCCTAGGTCGTACAAGGCTCATGGGCCCAAGTGGAGGTGATGCAACACCTTTGGACTTGTAGTTTGACTCGGATTCTGGTGCAACGTCAGATTGTTTCGACCATAACTCAATGCTCCGGACGAATTTAAAGGTGAATCCAATTGGGTTGGAAAGAGCACGAAATCTAGTTTCCAACAAAAAAAGAATCACCCAATTCGGAGTCCGTATCAAAAAGTTGTTGCCGTTTTGAGTCAGGTATGTCTGTGCAGTCCGAATCTGAATCCAGAACGTGAGAGACTTGGACTCTATCTTCTCTTGGCCCAAAAGTGACGTGAGAGGACTTTTTGAACAGAACCTAAACTTTTCCTTTTGCCTTATCTTCATATGTGGATTGTACAAATGTCCCATACACCTGCAATTAGACAAAACACAAAAGTGTGTGAAGTATTTTTGTTCTGGATAACATAAATAGATTATTGAATAGTTTGCACTAGAAATCACCTGACAAATATGCATGTATGCAATATTTTTGGTCGTATCCAAGGTAGTCATGTCCTCATCAAAATGTGTAGCAAGTACGTCCTCCGTCTTCTTCACGCCAAAGTGTCCCATTAATCCTCCTCCATGTGCCTCCTGCAACAACAAAAGACGAAGAGAGCTAGCTGGAATGCATAGCTTTTAGCACGGAACACAAATCCATCATTAACGACAAACTTGTTCCAGGTTCTTCCTTCTTTACAATTCTGCAAAACATCTTTAAAATCAGCATCATGCACATATTGATCTTTGATGGTCTCCAAACCAAATATTTTGAAGTCAAGTTGTGACAGCATAGTATAGCGACGAGACAATGCATCAGCAATACCATTTTCTTTACCCTTCTTGTGTTTAATGACATAAGGGAAAGTTTCAATGAATTCAACCCATTTAGCATGTCTACGATTCAGTTTAGCTTGACTTTTAATATGTTTCAAAGATTCATGATCAGAATGTATAACAAATTCTTTGGGCCATAAATAATGTTGCCATGTTTCTAAAGTCCGAACAAGAGCATATAGTTCTTTATCATAAGTAGAATAATTCAGACTAGGCCCACTCAATTTTTCAGAAAAGTATGCAACAATTTTACCATCTTGTAATAACACACCTCCTAATCCAATTCCACTAGCATCACATTCAAGCTCAAAAGTCTTATTAAAATCAGGAAGTTGGAGTAAAGGAGCATGTGTCAACTTATCTTTCAATACCATGAAGGCTTCTTCGTGTGCGGTACCCCAAACAAAAGGCATATCCTTCTTTGTAAGCTCATTGAGAGGTGCAGCAATGGTGCTAAAATCTCTCACGAAACGCCTATAGAAACCAGCGAGTCCAAGAAAACTCCGCACTTGTGTGACCGTTTTGGGCTGCGGCCAACTCTCAATAGCTTCAATCTTGGCTTTATCAACTTCAATTCCCTGTGGAGTAACAACATAGCCAAGAAAAGATACTCGGTCGGTGCAAAAGGTGCACTTCCCAAGGTTACCAAACAAACGTGCATCACGTAGAGCAATAAAAACAGCACGTAAATGTTCCAAATGTTCTTCCAAAGATTTGCTATAAATCAGTATATCATCAAAATAGACTACCACAAATCGTCCAATAAAAGCACGTAAAACTTCGTTCATTAGTCTCATGAAAGTACTAGGTGCATTAGTTAACCCAAAAGGCATGACTAACCACTTATATAAACCAAACTTAGTTTTAAATGCAGTTTTCCATTCATCTCCCAATTTCATACGAATTTGATGGTATCCACTACGCAAATCAACTTTGGAGAATATTGTAGAGCCACTCAATTCATCAAGCATATCATCTAGCCTAGGAATAGGATGAAGATAACGAATAGTAATATTATTAATGCCTCTACAATCAACACACATACGCGACGTACTATCCTTTTTAGGCACTAGTATAATAGGAACAGCACAAGGACTAAGAGATACGCGTATATAACCTTTGTCGAGCAGCTCCTGTACTTGACGCATAATCTCCTTCGTCTCCTCTGGATTGGTACGGTATGGTGCACGGTTGGGTAGCGATGCACCGGGAATTAAGTCAATTTCATGCTCAATCCCTCGAATAGGTGGTAATCCCGGTGGCACGTCTTGTGGGAAGACGTCAGCGAACTCCTGCAAAATGTTAGTGACGGCAGGGGGCAAAGAGGAAGGCACGTCCTCGAATGAAAATAATGCCTCTTTGCACACAAAAGCATAGCAAACAGATTTGCTGAAATCTAGCTCATAAATATCAGATTTTGTGGCAAGTAAACATGCACTTTTCAATTTAATTTCAGAAACAACACTAGATGGTTTATTATTAGGTTTCATTTGTTGCTCAAATTCTTTTGCCACAATATGATTTTCACTCTTATTTTTCTCCTGTTTTGCTTTATTAGCTCTATTAATGTCATCTTTCAAAATGGAATCAGGAGTCATAGGAAGCAAAGTAATATTTTTATCCTTATGAACAAGAGTATACTGATTGTTTCTACCATGGTGTACAGAATTTTTATCAAATTGCCATGGTCTACCAAGTAATAAGGAACATGCTTGCATGGGTACCACATCACAATCAACATAATCAGCATATGTAGAGATACTAAAATGCACACGAACAGTACGTGTTACCTTAACCTTGCCGCTGTTGTTGAACCATTGGATGTAGTAAGGATGTGGATGTGGTCCTGTGATGAGAGATAGTTTCTCCACCATCTCCATGCTAGCGAAGTTGTTACAGCTCCCTCCATCTATGATGACGCGAACAGAACGTTCCTTCACAACTCCCTTTGTATGGAACAAATTATGCCTCTGATTTTGCTCTGCTTGTGTGACCTGCACACTCAAAACACGTTGAGCATCTAAACATTCATACCTGCCAGCGTCTGTAGGAGCCATGTATTGTGTCTCATTTTCAAAATCATCTCCATCATGTTCTTCATGTGTAATAAGAGCCAAAGTCTCCTCATCATAGTCACTTGCGGACTCATACCCACCATCCTCAGTAGCAATCATTACACGCTGAGATTTGCATTCTCGCGCATAATGTCCTCTTCCCTTACAACGACGACAAATAATATCACTTCTGTGCCCTGTTGATGCGATGGAAGAAGAAGAGCTCTGTGCAGGCCCGGCAGGTGCGCTCCTGGCAGATAGTGGTGGTTGTGCCTGCTTTCTTGTATCACGGCTGGAGGTGGAACCTGATGGAGGTGCTGGTGCAGTGGAAGTAGAAGATGCACGCGGTGTCTATGATGAAGGTCGACCTGCAGAAAAGTTAGTTCGCGCTAATGCTTGCCGATCCTGCACTTCACGTTCAGCTTTACAAGCAAGATGGAATAAACGAGTGATATTAGTATACTCCTTATACTCTAGAATGGTCTGAATCTCTCTATTTAAACCACCCATAAAACGTGCAAGCATAGCTTCATTCTCCTTAACAATACCACATCTAATCATGCCAGTTTGTAATTCCTGATAATATTCTTCTACAGAATTTTTCCCTTGTCGTAAACGCTGCAGTTTTTGAAGCAATTCACGTTGATAATATGGTGGAACCCAACGAGTACGCATAGCAGTTTTCAAAGCAGCCCAAGTAGCTGGAATAGGATATAATCTACAATGTTCAGACCACCATACACATGCAAAACTAGTGAAAGCACAAACAGCAGCAGCAACCCGTCTCTCCTCGGGATATTGTAAACATGTAAAACGTTGTTCAGTTTCTAACTCCCAAGTAAGATATACATCAGGAATGTATCTACCCTCAAACGATGGAATATTCAATTTCAGTTTAGGAACATGGTCATGATCTCGTACCTGAGGTGGTGGTGCAGGCCTACCGTTGCGAATATATACCTGAGGTCGACCTGCTGGAGGTGGTGCTGGTGGCTGCACGTAGTTCTGATTTTGATCAACCTCATCCTCATAATCGCCCGCATAATCGTCATCCTCCTCAGCCGCCGCAGTAGCAGGAGCCAAAGAAGCATCAACAGTAGGTGCAGCGGCACCCGAATTTTGACCAGTCTCAATTGGAACGCGATGTGCTCGTCCCACTTGATTTGGAAGGCGGCGTTGGAGATGTGGTTGTTGTTGTTGTAGAGGTGCGACAGGTGCAGCCGGTGGTGGTTGGGGAAGACGCTTGAGCAATTCATTAAACCTGTTATCCAGCTTTGTCTCAAACGACTTCTCCATGGCATCTATCTTCTCCATAGCCTCTTCAAATATGTTTAGCACATCTCCCACCTGGCCACTCATCATTTGCTGAAATTTATCATGCAACCCCTTGTTCGTCATGTTCTCCCAATCAGTCTCATCGGCTTGTGATCCTGCCATGGTTAGCAGCAATAGAAACACAAAAGAATATGATCCTACAGACTACTAGTGATAGAGGCAAAGGTGTCCCGTCTTTCGATGAGATGATGGATATCGCTTTGGTGGAAGTCGACTTTGACGATCCGACTACGAACGTGCGATGACGTCGCGCCTTAGCAATCGCTAAACCAACTCCGAGAGGTTATTGACCACGCCGGAGCACGATCAACCTGACCACGAGGGTCTGTTTCCTGCGAGCAAACGAAGAACAAGCAAGAAATTGAGATTGCAATCTGGATATTGCGAATATAAGACGAAAGCTTTATTGATCAAGGTGGGGTTCTGTGACGCCTTTGTCTGGTCGTTGAACACAAACGAAGTACGCAAAGTTGCGGCTATGGCGAACTTTTAATCTAAACAAAACCCAAAGTCTAAACGACGCCCTAAGGGTTGTATATATGGAGGAAGAGGGGGGAATTTCGTGGCCCTTGGGGAAGGGGTCCGAACCAACCCTATCTCTTGTTTCCCCACACATACGGACTCTAAAAATAGCCTATACTCAAGTATTTCGAAATTACATGGGCCTGGCCCAATAATAAGGTGACGCAGCACCTAAAATAGCCTCTGGACGAAAGTTATGAAGTAGCATCTTGTATATTTCGTCCAAGGCTTCATCCACGCATTATGGTGGCTTCAATGTCCTGAAATCATCACTTGTAACTCCGTTCTTCTGCCCCATGCGCATGCCATCATCTCCATGCTTGTTCTTGCTCCAATGTTCATCCTTCTCAAAGCTAGGCCCTTCATTTGTAAGCAAAACAAATGTATCCAATTTAGGTAGCATCATATTCTCATGAACATTAGAATCATTACCAAGAAACGAAAGTACCTGGTAATTTAATTGGCGTGCGTGAGCTCTAGTAATTGGTCCAGTATGTATAGCAGCAGGGGCTGTGGGTGTAACAATGGTATTGATGTCCTCATCATCCTCCCCTTGTTGAAATGAAGTCGTCCTCGACGGAAGCTCATCTCCCGCACCCAAATAAGGCTTCAAATCTGCAATGTTAAAAGTGCGACCAACCCCAAAATCTGCAGGCAGCTCAAGTTTATATGCATTATCATTTATTTTCTCTAACACCTTAAAAGGACCATCAGCACGTGGCATTAGCTTTGATTTGCGCAAATCAGGAAATCTATCCTTACGCAAATGTAACCAAACAAGATCTCCAGGTGCAAACACAACATGTTTTCTACCCTTATCTCCAGCAAGTTTATATTTAGCATTCATACGCTCAATGTTTTCCTTAGTTAACTCATGCATTTTTAAGATCAATTCAGCATGTTGTTTAGCATCAAAATTAACCTTCTCCGAAGATGGAAGAGGCAACAAATCAATAGGTGCACGAGGTAGGAAACCATACACAATTTCAAAAGGGCACATCTTAGTAGTAGAATGCAATGAACGATAATAAGCAAACTCAATATGAGGCAAGCATTCTTCCCACATTTTCTTATTATTCTTCAAAACAGCCCTAAGCATAGTAGACAATGTTCTATTGACTATTTCAGTTTGTCCATCAGTTTGGGGGTGACAAGTAGTACTAAAAAGCAGTTTAGTCCCCAACTTAGCCCATAAACATCTCCAAAAGTGGCTAAGAAATTTAGTATCACGATCTGAAACAATAGTATTTGGCACACCATGCAAACGAATAATTTCACGGAAGAACAAATCAGCAACATTAACGGCATCATCGCTTTTATGACATGGTATAAAGTGTGCCATTTTTGAGAATCTATCCACGACAACAAATATGCTATCCCTCCCCTTCTTTGTTCGAGGTAAACCTAAAACAAAGTCCATAGATATATCCTCTCAAGGAACACTAGGTACAGGCAAAGGCATATATAAACCATGAGGATTCAGTCGTGACTTAGCTTTTTGACATGTAGTGCAGCGAGCAACAAAACGCTCAACATCCCGTCTCATCTGTGGCCAAAAGAAATGTGTAGCAAGTACGTCCTCCGTCTTCTTCACGCCAAAGTGTCCCATTAATCCTCCTCCATGCGCCTCCTGCAACAACAAAATACGAAGAGAGCTAGCTGGAATGCATAGCTTGTTAGCACGGAACACAAATCCATCATTAACGACAAACTTGGTCTAGGTTCTTCCTTCTTTACAATTCTGCAAAACATCTTTAAAATCAGCATCATGCACATATTGATCTTTGATGGTCTCCAAACCAAATATTTTGAAGTCAAGTTGTGAAAGCATAGTATAGCGACGAGACAATGCATCAGCAATAACATTTTCTTTACCCTTCTTGTGTTTAATGACATAAGGGAAAGTTTCAATGAATTCAACCCATTTAGCATGTCTACGATTCAGTTTAGCTTGACTTTTATTATGTTTCAAAGATTCATGATCAGAATGTATAACAAATTCTTTGGGCCATAAATAATGTTGCCATGTTTCTAAGGTCCGAACAAGAGCATATAGTTCTTTATCATAAGTAGAATAATTCAGACTAGGCCCACTCAATTTTTCAGAAAAGTATGCAACAGGTTTACCATCTTGTAATAACACACCTCCTAATCCAATTCCACTAGCATCACATTCAAGCTCAAAAGTCTTATTAAAATCAGGAAGTTGGAGTAAAGGAGCATGTGTCAACTTATCTTTCAATACCGTGAAGGCTTCTTCCTGTGCGGTACCCCAAACAAAAGGCACATCCTTCTTTGTAAGCTCGTTGAGAGGTGCAGTAATGGTGCTAAAATCTCTCACAAAACGCCTATAGAAACCAGCGAGTCCAAGAAAACTCCGCACTTGTGTGACCGTTTTGGGCTGCGGCCAACTCTCAATAGCTTCAATCTTGGCTTTATCAATTTCAGTTCCCTGTGGAGTAACAACATAGCCAAGAAAAGATACTCGGTCGGTGCAAAAGGTGCACTTCCCAAGGTTACCAAACAAACGTGCATCACGTAGAGCAATAAAAACAGCACGTAAATGTTCCAAATGTTCTTCCAAAGATTTGCTATAAATCAGTATATCATCAAAATAGACTACCACAAATCGTCCAGTGAAAGCACGTAAAACTTCGTTCATTAGTCTCATGAAAGTACTAGGTGCATTAGTTAACCCAAAAGGCATGACTAACCACTCATATAAACCAAACTTAGTTTTAAATGCAGTTTTCCATTCATCTCCCAATTTCATATGAATTTGATGGTATCCACTACGCAAATCAACTTTGGAGAATATTGTAGAGCCACTCAATTCATCAAGCATATCATCTAGCCTAGGAATAGGATGACGATAACGAATAGTAATATTATTAATGCCTCTACAATCAACACACATACGCGACGTACCAACCTTTTTAGGCACTAGTATAATAGGAACAGCACAAGGACTAAGAGATTCGCATATATAACCTTTGTCGAGCAGCTCCTGTACTTGACGCATAATCTCCTTCGTCTCCTCTGGATTGGTACGGTATGGTGCACGGTTGGGTAGCGATGCACCGGGAATTAAGTCAATTTGATGCTCAATCCCTCGAATAGGTGGTAATCCCGGTGGCACGTCTTGTGGGAAGATGTCAGCGAACTCCTGCAAAATGTTAGTGACAGCAGGGGGCAAAGAGGAAGGCACGTCCTCGAATGAAAATAATGCCTCTTTGCACACAAAAGCATAGCAAACAGATTTGCTGAAATCTAGCTCATCAATATCAGATTTTGTGGCAAGTAAACATGCACTTTTCAATTTAATTTCAGAAACAACACTAGATGGTTTATTATTAGGTTTCATTTGTTGCTCAAATTCTTTTGCCACAATATGATTTTCACTCTTATTTTTCTCCTGTTTTGCTTTATTAGCTCTATTAATGTCATCTTTCAAAATGGAATCAGGAGTCATAGGAAGCAAAGTAATATTTTTATCCTTATGAACAAGAGTATACTGATTGTTTCTACCATGGTGTACATAATTTTTATCAAATTGCCATGGTCTACCAAGTAATAAGGAACATGCTTGCATGGGTACCACATCACAATCAACATAATCAGCATATGTAGAGATACTAAAATGCACACGAACAGTACGTGTTACCTTAACCTTGCCGCTGTTGTTGAACCATTGGATGTAGTAAGGATGTGGATGTGGTCTTGTGGTGAGAGATAGTTTCTCCACCATCTCCATGCTAGCCAAGTTGTTACAGCTCCCTCCGTCTATGATGACGCGAACAGAACGTTCCTTCACAACTCCCTTTGTATGGAACAAATTATGCCTCTGATTTTGCTCTGCTTGTGTGACCTGCACACTCAAAACACGTTGAGCAACTAAACATTCATACCTGTCAGCGTCTTCAGGAGCCATGTATTGCGTCTCATTTTCAGAATCATCTCCACCATGTTCTTCACGTGTAATAAGAGCCAAAGTCTCCTCATCATAGTCACTAGCGGACTCATACCCACCATCCTCAGTAGCAATCATCACACGCTGAGATGTGCATTCTCTCGCATAATGTCCTCTTCCCTTACAACGACGACAAATAATATCACTTGTGTGCCCTGTTGACGCCATGGAAGAAGAAGAGCTCTGCGCAGGCCCGGCAGGTGTGCTCTTGGCAAAGAGTGGTGGTTGTGCCTGCTTTCTTGTATCACGGTGGAGGTGGCACCGGATGGAGGTGATGGTGAAGTGGAAGTAGAGGATGCACGTGGTGTCCATGATGAAGGTCGACCTGCAGAAAAGTTTGTTCGCGCCAATGGCTGTCGATCCTGCACTTCACGTTCAGCTTTACAAGCAAGATGGAATAAACGAGTGATATTATTATAATCCTTATACTCTAGAATGGTCTGAATCTCTTTATTTAATCCACCCATAAAACGTGCAAGCATAGCTTCATTCTCCTCAACAATACCACATCGAATCATGCTAGTTTGTAATTCCTGATAATATTCTTCTACAGAATTTTTCCCTTGTCGTAAGCGCTGCAATTTTTGAAGTAATTCACGTTGATAATATGGTGGAACCCAACGAGTATGCATAGCAGTTTTCAAAGCAGCCCAAGTAGCTGGAACAGGACATAATCTACAATGTTCAGACCACCAAACACATGCAAAGCTAGTGAAAGCACAAACAGCAGCAGGAACACGTCTCTCCTCGGGATATTCTAAACATGTAAATCGTTGTTCAGTTTCTAACTCCCAAGTAAGATATATATCAGGAACATATCTACCCTCAAATGGTGGAATATTCAATTTCAGTTTAGGGAGATGGTCATGATCTCGTACCTGAGGTGATGGTGCCGGCCTACCGTTGCGAATATATACCTGAGGTCGACCTGCTGCTGGTGGTGCTGGTGGCTGCACGTAGTTCTGATTTTGATCAACCTCATCCTCATAATCGCCCGCATAATCGTCATCCTCCTCAACCGCCGCAGTAGCAGGAGCCAAAGAAGCATCAACCAACTCTTTTTGGTCGCCGAAATTTTGGCCTAAAAACTGCCCGGGGGTCTCCAGACTCCTTTTTTTCCCAAGACCTACTCAGGCAAGGAAAACACGAAACAGAAAATAGATGGATCTCTAAAACAAACCGAATATGAAAAGAACTCGGATTGGTGGTGGATATATGGTGGTAGGATATGGCAGCGGTGGTGGTATATGCTAGCGGTGGTGGTATATGGATACTGATCGGTGGTGGTATATGGTTACGGATTGGTGGTGGTATATGGATACGGATTCAGAGCGGTGGCGGATAAGCAATGGTGGTAGATGGCAAGGCGATGATGATGGTGCGGCGGCGGCGTGACAACTTATGACCAGAACTCGAAACTCTAAAAGAGTAGACTCTAAGACCAGCAACTGGACACGACGATGCAACCGCAAATACAACAAAGCAAGAACCCTAAAAAGATTATGCAAAGGCTCAGATTGGTTCGGATATGATGAACTAACCCTAATTTTTTTGTGTGGCTTTTTCGTGGACTGTAGGTATGAAGAACAGACTCGATCTAAACTACGAAAAACTGTAAAATCTCACCGAGCAACCTGGAAATCTGATACCACTTGATAGAGGCAAAGGTGTCCCGTCTTTCGATGAGATGATGGATATCGCTTTGGTGGAAGTTGACTTTGACGATCCGACTACGAACGTGCGATGACGTCGCGCCTTAGCAATCGCTAAACCAACTCCGAGAGGTTATTGAGCACGCCGGAGCACGATCAACCTGACCTCGTGTGGGTCTGTTTCCTGCGAGCAAACGAAGAACAAGCAAGAAACAGAGATTGCAATCTGGATATTGCGAATATAAGATGAAAGCTTTATTGATCAAGGTGGGGTTCTGTGACGCCTTTGTCTGGTCGTTGAACACAAACGAAGTACACGAAGTTGCGGCTATGGCGAACTTTTAATCTAAACAAAACCCAAAGTCTAAACGACGCCCTAAGGGCTGGATATATGGAGGAAGAGGGGGGGAATTTCGTGGCCCTTGGGGAAGGGGTCCGAAACCAACCCTATCTCTTGTTTCCCCACACACACGGACTCTAAAAATAGCCTATACTCAAGTATTTCGAAATTACATGGGCCTGGCCCAATAATAAGGTGATGCGGCACCTAAAATAGCCTTTGGACGAAAGTTATGAAGTAGCATCTTGTATATTTCGTCCAAGGCTTCATCCACGCATTATGGTGGCTTCAATGTCCTGAAATCATCACTTGTAACTCCGTTCTTGTCCCCCATGCGCATGCCATCATCTCCATGCTTGTTCTTGCTCCAATGTTCATCCTTCTCAAAGCTAGGCCCTTCATTTGTAAGCAAAACAAATGTATCCAATTTAGGCAGCATCATATTCTCATGAACATTAGAATCATTACCAAGAAATGAAAGTACCTGGTAATTTAATTGGCGTGCGCGAGCTCTAGTAATTGGTCCAGTATGTATAGAAGCAGGGGCTGTGGGTGTAACAATGGTATTGATGTCCTCATCAACTAGGAAGTGGTGGTGTGTCACAAATCCTTCAAGCGAATCTAAAATTCTTACCAGTTCTTACCCAGCAGCAGGTGGTGATCGGCAACCGTTGTAGTCAAAACTCTCAAAGCTTGGATAGAGCTATTACCAGGGAGAGTCAAACGCACGACGTAGATGTATGTGGAGCTGGGAAGGCTTATAATATGGTAGCAAAAAGGGTCAGCAATAATCAATTCAGATATGCAAAGTTGAATAAACGCTCAACGACGGTACTGTGCTGGTCCTAGGCTAGACAGTGCTAAAGACGCGAGCCTAGAACACTAACAAAATCACGGCGCTGCACGTAAACAAGGGAGGAGCACACTCTGAATTTTTTTCACTTTTTTTCCTCTCTTTTTTTGCTCCGCAACAAATTTTTTTTCGAAAAAGTCTACAAATGGTCTAAAAACTGCCTAGCCAGAATTTTCTAGACTTCGTTTTTTTTAAACTGGAACTATTTTTCTACTGCGGGTAACACAAAAGTTTGGGAGTCCTTCTCTGTCACGACTCGGAGTATGGCGAGATCTGGAAATCCAAAACAGAGTGACAAAATACTGGACTTGGACAAGGACTGGTGGCGGATATATGTTGCAGGTGTACTCGGATTGGCGTGATGGCGGCGGATATGTGGTGGCGTATATGGACTCGGATTGGCGGTGAATATGTGGTGTTGGTATATGGCAGCGGCGATGAAGTTGGTGCGGTGGTGGTATATGGCAACCGCGATGATGATGATGCGGTGGTGATATATGGCAGCGGCGACGTGACAACCTGTGAACAGAACTCGAAACTCTAAAGGACTAGACGCTAAGACCAGCAACTTGACACGACGATGCAACCGCAAATTCAACAAAGAAAACACAGAAAAGATTATGCAAAGGCTCAGATTGGTTCGGATAGGATGAACTAACCCTAAATTTGTTTTTTTGGCTTTTTCGTGGACTATAGGTATGAAGAACAAACTCGATCGAAACTACGAAAAACTGTAAAATCTCACCGAGCAACCTGGAAATCTGATACCACTTGATAGAGGCAAAGGTGTCCCGTCTTTCGATGAGATGATGGATATCGCTTTGGTGGAAGTCGACTTTGACGATCCGACTACGAACGTGCGATGACGACGCCGCATTAGCAATCGCTAAACCAACTCCGAGAGGTTATTGAGCACGCCGGAGCACGATCAACCTGACCACGAGGGTCTGTTTCCTCCGAGCAAACGAAGAACAAGCAAGAATCTGAGATTGCAATCCGGATATTGCGAATATAAGACGAAAGCTTTATTGATCAAGGTGGGGTTCTGTGACGCCTTTGTCTGGTCGTTGAACACAAACGAAGTTCGCGAAGTTGCAGCTATGGCGAACTTTTAATCTAAACAAAACCCAAAGTCTAAACGACGCCCTAAGGGCTGTATATATGGAGGAAGAGGGGGGAATTTCGTGGCCCTTGGGGAAGGGGTCCGAAACCAACCCTATCTCTTGTTTCCCCACACATACGGACTCTAAAAACAGCCTATACTCAAGTATTTCGAAATTACATGGGCCTGGCCCAATAATAAGGTGACGCAGCACCTAGAATAGCCTCTGGACGAAAGTTATGAAGTAGCATCTTGTATATTTCGCCCAAGGCTTCATGCACGCATTATGGTGGCTTCAACGTCCTGAAATCATCACTTGTAACTCCGTTCTTGTTCCCCATGCGCATGCCATCATCTCCATGCTTGTTCATGCTCCAATGTTCATCCTTCTCAAAGCTAGGCCCTTCATTTGTAAGCAAAACAAATGTATCCAATTTAGGCAGCATCATATTCTCATGAACATTAGAATCATTACCAAGAAACGTAAGTACCTGGTAATTTAATTGGCGTGCGCGAGCTCTAGTAATTGGTCCAGTATGTATAGCAGCAGGGGCTGTGGGTGTAACAATGGTATTCATGTCCTCATCACGCCTTTGTCTGGTCGTTGAACACAAACGAAGTATGCGAAGTTGCAGCCATGGCGAACTTTTAATCTAAACAAAACCCAAAGTCTAAACGACGCCCTAAGGGTTGTATATATGGAGGAAGAGGGGGGAATTTCGTGGCCCTTGGGGAAGGGGTCCGAAACCAACCCTATCTCTTGTTTCCCCACACATACGGACTCTAAAAACAGCCTATACTCAAGTATTTCGAAATTACATGGGCCTGGCCCAATAATAAGGTGATGCAGCACCTAGAATAGCCTCTGGACGAAAGTTATGAAGTAGCATCTTGTATATTTCGTCCAAGGCTTCATGCACGCATTATGGTGGCTTCAACGTCCTGAAATCATCACTTGTAACTCCGTTCTTGTTCGCCATGCGCATGCCATCATCTCCATGCTTGTTCTTGCTCCAATGTTCATCCTTTTCAAAGCTAGGCCCTTCATTTGTAAGCAAAACAAATGTATCCAATTTAGGCAGCATCATATTCTCATGAACATTAGAATCATTACCAAGAAACGAAAGTACCTGGTAATTTAATTGGCGTGCGCGAGCTCTAGTAATTGGTCCAGTATGTATAGCAGCAGGGGCTGTGGGTGTAACAATGGTATTAATGTCCTCATCATCCTCCCCTTCTTGAAATGAAGTCGTCCTCGACGGAAGCTCATCTCCCTCACCCAAATAAGGCTTCAAATCTGCAATGTTAAAAGTGGGACTAACCCCAAAATCTGCAGGCAGCTCAAGTTTATATGCATTTTCATTTATTTTCTCTAACACCTTAAAAGGACCATCAGCACGTGGCATTAGCTTTGATTTGCGCAAATCAGGAAATCTATCCTTACGCAAATGTAACCAAACAAGATCTCTAGGTGCAAACACAACATGTTTTCTACCCTTATCTCCAGCAAGTTTATATTTAGCATTCATACGCTCAATGTTTTCCTTAGTTAACTCATGCATTTTTAAGATCAATTCAGCACGTTGTTTAGCATCAAAATTAACCTTCTCCGAAGATGGAAGAGGCAACAAATCAATAGGTGCACGAGGTAGGAAACCATACACAATTTCAAAAGGGCACATCTTAGTAGTAGAATGCAATGAACGATTATAAGCAAACTCAATATGAGGCAAGCATTCTTCCCACATTTTCTTATTATTCTTCAAAACAGCCCTAAGCATAGTAGACAATGTTCTATTGACTATTTCAGTTTGTCCATCAGTTTGGGGGTGACAAGTAGTACTAAAAAGCAGTTTAGTCCCCAACTTAGCCCATAAACATCTCCAAAAGTGGCTAAGAAATTTAGTATCACGATCTGAAACAATAGTATTTGGCACACCATGCAAACGAATAATTTCACGGAAGAACAAATCAGCAACATTAACAGCATCATCGCTTTTATGACATGGTATAAAGTGTGCCATTTTTTAGAATCTATCCACGACAACAAATATGCTATCCCTCCCCTTCTTTGTTCGAGGTAAACCTAAAACAAAGTCCATAGATATATCCTCCCAAGGAACACTAGGTACAGGCAAAGGCATATATAAACCATGAGGATTGAGTCGTGACTTAGCTTTTTGACATGTAGTGCAGCGAGCAACAAAACGCTCAACATCCCATCTCATCTTTGGCCAAAAGAAATGTGTAGCAAGTACGTCCTCCGTCTTCTTCACGCCAAAGTTTCCCATTAAGCCTCCTCCATGCGCCTCCTGCAACAACAAAAGACGAAGAGAGCTAGCTGGAATGCATAGCTTGTTAGCACGGAACACAAATCCATCATTAACGACAAACTTGTTCCAGGTTCTTCCTTCTTTACAATTCTGCAAAACATCTTTAAAATCAGCATCATGCACATATTGATCTTTGATGGTCTCCAAACCAAATATTTTGAAGTCAAGTTGTGACAGCATAGTATAGCGACGAGACAATGCATCAGCAATAACATTTTCTTTACCCTTCTTGTGTTTAATGACATAAGGGAAAGTTTCAATGAATTCAACCCATTTAGCATGTCTACGATTCAGTTTAGCTTGACTTTTAATATGTTTCAAAGATTCATGATCAGAATGTATAACAAATTCTTTGGGCCATAAATAATGTTGCCATGTTTCTAAAGTCCGAACAAGAGCATATATTTCTTTATCATAAGTAGAATAATCCAAACTAGGCCCACTCAATTTTTCAGAAAGGTATGCAACAGGTTTACCATCTTGTAATAACACACCTCCTAATCCAATTCCACTAGCATCACATTCAAGCTCAAAAGTCTTATTAAAATCAGGAAGTTGGAGTAAAGGAGCATGTGTCAACTTATCTTTCAATACCATGAAGGCTTCTTCCTGTGCGGTACCCCAAACAAAAGGCACATCCTTCTTTGTAAGCTCATTGAGAGGTGCAGCAATGGTGCTGAAATCTCTCACAAAACGCCTACAGAAACCAGCGAGGCCAAGGAAACTCCTCACTTGTGTGACCGTTTTGGGCTGCGGCCAACTCTCAATAGCTTCAATCTTGGCTTTATCAACTTCAATTCCCTGTGGAGTAACAACATAGCCCAGAAAAGATACTCGGTCGGTGCAAAAGGTGCACTTCCCAAGGTTACCAAACAAACGTGCATCACGTAGAGCAATAAAAACAGCACGTAAATGTTCCAAATGTTCTTCCAAAGATTTGCTATAAATCAGTATATCATCAAAATAGACTACCACAAATCGTCCAATGAAAGCACGTAAAACTTCGTTCATTGGTCTCATGAAAGTACTAGGTGCATTAGTTAACCCAAAAGGCATGACTAACCACTCATATAAACCAAACTTAGTTTTAAATGCAGTTTTCCATTCATCTCCCAATTTCATACGAATTTGATGGTATCCACTACGCAAATCAACTTTGGAGAATATTGTAGAGCCACTCAATTCATCAAGCATATCATCTAGCCTAGGAATAGGATGACGATAACGAATAGTAATATTATTAATGCCTCTATAATCAACACACATACGCGACGTACCAACCTTTTTAGGCACTAGTATATAGGAACAGCACAAGGACTAAGAGATTCGCGTATATAACCTTTGTCGAGCAGCTCCTGTACTTGACGCATAATCTCCTTCGTCTCCTCTGGATTGGTACGGTATGGTGCACGGTTGGGTAGCGATGCACCGGGAATTAAGTCAATTTGATGCTCAATCCCTCGAATAGGTGGTAATCCCGGTGCCACGTCTTGTGGGAAGACGTCAGCGAACTCCTGCAAAATGTTAGTGACAGCAGGGGGCAAAGAGGAAGGCACGTCCTCGAATGAAAATAATGCCTCTTTGCACACAAAAGCATAGCAAACAGATTTGCTGAAATCTAGCTCATCAATATCAGATTTTGTGGCAAGTAAACATGCACTTTTCAATTTAATTTCAGAAACAACACTAGATGGTTTATTATTAGGTTTCATTTGTTGCTCAAATTCTTTTGCGACAATATGATTTTCACTCTTATTTTTCTCCTGTTTTGCTTTATTAGCTCTATTAATGTCATCTTTCAAAATGGAATCAGGAGTCATAGGAAGCAAAGTAATATTTTTATCCTTATGAACAAGAGTATACTGATTGTTTCTACCATGGTGTACAGAATTTTTATCAAATTGCCATGGTCTACCAAGTAATAAGGAACATGCTTGCATGGGTACCACATCACAATCAACATAATTAGCATATGTAGAGATACTAAAATGCACACGAACAGTACGTGTTACCTTAACCTTGCCGCTGTTGTTGAACCATGGGATGTAGTAAGGATGTGGATGTGGTCTTGTGGTGAGAGATAGTTTCTTCACCATCTCCATGCTAGCCAAGTTGTTACAGCTCCCTCCGTCTATGATGACGCGAACAGAACGTTCCTTCACAACTCCCTTTGTATGGAACAAATTATGCCTCTGATTTTGCTCTGCTTGTATGACCTGCACACTCAAAACACGTTGAGCAACTAAACATTCATACCTGTCAGCGTCTTCAGGAGCCATGTATTGCGTCTCATTTTCAGAATCATCTCCACCATTTTCTTCACGTGTAATAAGAGCCAACGTCTCCTCATCATAGTCACTAGCGGACGCATACCCACCATCCTTAGTAGCAATCATCACACGCTGAGATGTGCATTCTCTTGCATAATGTCCTCTTCCCTTACAACGACGACAAATAATATCACTTGTGTGCCCTGTTGACGCCATGGAAGAAGAAGAGCTCTGCGCAGGCCCGGCAGGTGTGCTCTTGGCAGAGAGTGGTGGTTGTGCCTGCTTTCTTGTATCACGGCTGGAGGTGGCACCTGATGGAGGTGATGGTGAAGTGGAAGTAGAGGATGCACGTGGTGTCCATGATGAAGGTCGACCTGTAGAAAAGTTTGTTCGCGCCAATGGCTGTCGATCCTGCACTTCACGTTCAGCTTTACAAGCAAGATGGAATAAACGAGTGATATTATTATAATCCTTATACTCTAGAATGGTCTGAATCTCTTTATTTAATCCACCCATAAAACGTGCAAGCATAGCTTCATTCTCCTGAACAATAATCTAATCATGCCAGTTTGTAATTCCTGATAATATTCTTCTACAGAATTTTTCCCTTGTAGAAAGCGCTGCAATTTTTGAAGTAATTCACATTGATAATATGGTGGAACCCAACGAGTACGCATAGCAGTTTTCAAAGCAGCCCAAGTAGCTGGAACAGGATATAATCTATAATGTTCAGACCACCAAACACATGCAAAGCTAGTGAAAGCACAAACAGCAGCAGGAACACGTCTCTCCTCAGGATATTCTAAACATGTAAATCGTTGTTCAGTTTCTAACTCCCAAGTAAGATATATATCAGGAACATATCTACCCTCAAATGGTGGAATATTCAATTTCAGTTTAGGGAGATGGTCATGATCTCGTACCTGAGGTGGTGGTGCCGGCCTACCGTTGCGAATATATACCTGAGGTCGACCTGCTGGTGGTGGTGCTGGTGGCTGCACGTAGTTCTGATTTTGATCAACCTCATCCTCATAATCGCCCGCATAATCGTCATCCTCCTCAACCGCCGCAGTAGTAGGAGCCAAAGAAGCATCAACCAACTCTTCTTGGTCGCCGAAATTTTGGCCTAAAAACTGCCCGGGGGTCTCCAGACTCTTTTTTTTTCAAGACCTACTCAGGCAAGGAAAACACGAAACAGAAAATAGATGGATCTCTAAAACAAACCGAATATGAAAAGAACTCGGATTGGTGGTGGATATATGGTGGTAGGATATGGCAGCGGTGGTGGTATATGCTAGCGGTGGTGGTATATGGATACTGATCGGTGGTGGTATATGGATACTGATCGGTGGTGGTATATGGTTACGGATTGGTGGTGGTATATGGATACGGATTCAGAGCGGTGGTGGATAAGCAATGGTGGTAGATGGCAAGGCGATGATGATGGTGCGGCGGCGGCGTGACAACTTATGACCAGAACTCGAAACTCTAAAAGACTAGACTCTAAGACCAGCAACTGGACACGACGATGCAACCGCAAATACAACAAAGCAAGAACCCTAAAAAGATTATGCAAAGGCTCAGATTGGTTCGGATATGATGAACTAACCCTAATTTTTTTTGTGTGGCTTTTTCGTGGACTGTAGGTATGAAGAACAGACTCGATCTAAACTACGAAAAACTGTAAAATCTCACCGAGCAACCTGGAAATCTGATACCACTTGATAGAGGCAAAGGTGTCCCGTCTTTCGATGAGATGATGGATATCGCTTTGGTGGAAGTCGACTTTGACGATCCGACTACGAACGTGCGATGACGTCGCGCCTTAGCAATCGCTAAACCAACTCCGAGAGGTTATTGAGCACGCCGGAGCACGATCAACCTGACCACGAGGGTCTGTTTCCTGCGAGCAAACGAAGAACAAGCAAGAAACTGAGATTGCAATCTGGATATTGCGAATATAAGATGAAAGCTTTATTGATCAAGGTGGGGTTCTGTGACGCCTTTGTCTGGTCGTTGAACACAAACGAAGTACGCGAAGTTGCGGCTATGGCGAACTTTTAATCTAAACAAAACCCAAAGTCTAAACGACGCCCTAAGGGCTGTATATATGGAGGAAGAGGGGGGGGGGAATTTCGTGGCCCTTAGGGAAGGGGTCCGAAACCAACCCTATCTCTTGTTTCCCCACACATACGGACTCTAAAAACAGCCTATACTCAAGTAGTTCGAAATTACATGGGCCTGGCCCAATAATAAGGTGACGCAGCACCTAGAATAGCCTCTGGACGGAAGTTATGAAGTAGCATCTTGTATATTTCGTCCAAGGCTTCATGCACGCATTATGGTGGCTTCAACATCCTGAAATCATCACTTGTAACTCCGTTCTTGTTCCCCATGCGCATGCCATCATCTCCATGCTTGTTCTTGCTCCAATGTTCATCCTTCTCAAAGCTAGGCCCTTCATTTGTAAGCAAAACAAATGTATCCAATTTAGGCAGCATCATATTCTCATGAACATTATAATCATTACCAAGAAACAAAAGTACCTGGTAATTTAATTGGCATGCGCGAGCTCTAGTAATTGGTCCAGTATGTATAGCAGCAGGGGCTATGGGTGTAACAATGGTATTGATATCCTCATCAATTTTCCTCCCACGAAAATTATTTATCTTATAAATTAGATTATGAATTTTAAGCAACTTAATCGTGAACATGTTGCCCAATCTTGGGAAAGGATGAAGTTGATGACAAGAAATTGCCCTACTCATTGTTTAAGTTTGTGGATGATCATACAATTTTTTTATGCAGGATTGAACTTTGTTTCTAGAAATCTTTTAGATTTCGTCGCGGGAGAGTCTTTTATGGAAATCATATTATGGGAGCCACCAAATTGCTTGATAATCTTATGGCAAATTATTCACAATGGCATACTGAAAGAACACCTACTAGTAAAAAAGTGAATTTTGTTGAAGAAATTAGTACTTTGAGTGATAAAGTAGATGCGTTTATGAATTTGGTTGCTAGTAAAAATGCTCCCATTGATCTTAATGATGTGCCATTGTCTACTTTGATTGAGAAAAATAATGATCCCGTAGATGTGAATTTTGTCTCATGAAACAACTTCAATAGTAATGCTTCACTACTGCAGGATGCTGCTAACGCGACACTACGATCAGAGACCCTTCGACGAAACTGTGTGCGATGCAATAATCGCAAACGGTGGTGTAAAAAAACCGTCAAAAAAGGTGCAAAACGTTTGCGATGGAGGATGCATCAAACACGGTTCAGATTTTAGTTGCGTGTGCGATGGAGGGCATATGGTTCTGTTCAATTAACTGTTTGCGATGAGGAGGAACAAAAGAAACAGGCAGCCATATGAAGGTGTGTGCGATATACAGCATACAGTTCACTCGGATGAACTGTTTGTGATTAGGCAACACAAAAGAAATGGTCAGCCAGATCAAGGTGTGTGCAATATACGGCATGCGGTTCACTTGGATGAACTGTTTGCGTTGATATAAGAGAACAGAAACGGTTCAACTTAACAAGATGTGTGTGATACGCAGCAAACATGTCCGTAATTGGAAACGTGCGCGAAGACCAATAACAACACAGACGATTATTGCTAACAAGCCGTTTGTGTTGTGAGCAAATGATTGCTGGTATACAATTGTGAGTGATTAATGAAAACATCACCGACGGGTTCCATTGTTTAGTCCGTGTGCGATGTGATTTTCTTTGTCCGCACAACATCTACGCTTTGTCTACAGATGTCGGTGTATAAATAGGGGCCTTCTGTACCCCTTTACTGGTGCACAGGCAGTTGTAGCCACACCTGCGGCCACGCTTGGCGGGGCAGAGGAAGCAACGAACAAGACTACCAGGGCAGCACTCAAGCCACAGGCATGAAGCACAAAGGAGCAAGATGGGTCTCCCCCGGCAACACCCTTGCCGGGGCAGGCCTGCGTAGCCCCAGCAAGAGTCTTGCCGGGGGAACTTGCCCAACACCAGTAGGACTGCCACCCTTGAGCCCAAGAGTTCCGACACCATCGACAACATTACGAACCAAGGCTCGGGAGGTGTCTGCGTGGTGGCATGCAGATCTTTTTGAAGACCGAAGGCCTGCAAGACTAGATGAGAACCATCAGACGAAGGCCCCCGGCAAGACCCTTGCCGGGGACGCCCACGAGACCCCCGGCAAGATCCTTGCCGGGGACGCCCACAAGACCCCGGCAAGACCTTCGCCGGGGACATCTGTAGGGCCGCGGCCAGGCCCACACCTACCAAGGTTTCGTTGCCTCGCACCCGTTCCGGTGTGGCAGCCAGCCCGCCTACTAGGCGAGTGCCTGCGTGGTAGCTTGCAGCTTCTAGGCCAACTAGCCAAGCACCTGCATGGTGGCATACAGATCTTTGCGAAGACCCTGCCACCACACCAGCTCAGCAGCCAGCCAGCCAGCGTGGCGCTGCATGCCTCGTCAGCTTGGACACGCGTCGGAGCGAGGCGAGGCGGCGACCGACGGGACGAGCTTCTTTGCCGTCCCCGATAAAGACAGAGGGCACGTCGGCAGCGCATTAAATGCATTTGTCTTATGGTGCCAGGCGATAGACTTGTACACTGTACATACTTTCCACCTCCTGTGTGCAACTGTGGCGACCCCTTTAACGTATAAAAGGAGGCCCGAGGCATACCGAGGAAGGATTCAGAATTTTTGGGCTAGGATGCACCGCAACTAGTTCAAGAGCTCAAGAACACAAAATATACACCAAAGCAGGACTAGGGTATTACGCATCGTTTGCGGCCCGAACGTGGATAAAAATTCCCCCGCGTTGATCTTCTAGACCCGCTCTTTGCACAGCCCCGCGCCCCGCCAACCGTAGTAGGGATTCCCTGTGATCCCATGGGTGTCGTTTCCCCGACATCTTTGGCGTGCCCGGCAGGGGATGCAAGCTGTGAAAAATCTGGTTTAGAAGTTAGCGCATCAACTTCATCATCACGATGGCCTCCAAGAAGAAGGGGATCACAACAATTGTGTCGTTTGGAGCAGGCCCGTCCGCACCAGCGCGGGCGGGCGACGGGGTGACCACGGACAGTGCCGGAGGCATGGCCCGCGAGCATCCACGACACTCTGGCAATCGGAGCCAGGCGAGCGGCGTCGTTTGGATCCAAGACGGCGAGCCACACGCCGCTGGGTCCGGGGGCGGGGCCACGCTGCCCATAGGCGATGCGGCAATCTCTATGACGCCCCAGCCGGCGCGCCGCGGCCTTCCCAGGCCGCGCGTGATGAGCAACACCGCGACATCAGTGCCCCCGGGCGCCACCGCGGGAAGAGCACTTTGCATCACTCCCAAAATGCACCGGGCTGGCGTGCGCACCTGGACGCTGGCGGTAGCAGCGCGCGACCGCGAGACCGTGACAGAGCTCCTTCTAACATGGTTAGAAGTTGGAGCGCGTCACGGTCCACACAGCTTTCGCTGCCACCCACGCCAGCAAAAGCGTTGGCGCGCGTGCAACTGCTCCTCGACTTCCCTCCCATTGCGGAGAAGCCCGATGAGTGGAGGGCCACCATCCGGACCCTCATCAGCTTCGCCAACAAAGATGAACCGTAGCTAGCGGGACCCTCGTGCCGGCGCTCGGTAGAGCCGGTGCACGCCGGAGGAGGGAGGACTGGGGGTGCTGCGACCACGGTGCACTCCCCTCCCCCACACCAACAACAGCAGCCGCCGGCTCGTTGGGCCGACGCTTGTGAGAATGTTTCCACGGCGTCGTCCGACCCACAGGCCCGCTGCGACGAACGTCAAGTTCTTCGAGAGCGAGCTCAGGAGGACACTCGAACCACCATCGAGCGGCGGCGGGAAGCGCGCCATCAGTCAGATAGGCGTGCGGGGCCTACTATGGACCGCCCAATGCGGGGGGGGAGGGCGGTTCTGGTGACCTACCTTACGAGGTGGGTTGTCCGGCCTTTACCCGAGAGCTGCAGCAGTTCCAGTGGCCCTCCCACCACACGTTCAAGCCTGATGTTAGCGAAAAGTACAACAGCAAGACTCACCCGTCGGAGTTCCTCAGCATCTACACCATCGCGATGCAAGCCGGCGGGGCTCGCGATGACAAAGTGCTCACCAACTACTTTCCGTTGGCACTTAAGCCCAATGTCATGTCATGGTTAATGCACCTACCAGTGGATTCCATCTCTTCTTGGTCGGATCTATGCCACGAGTTTGTTGGCACCTGTACCGGAGGCCACCAAGCTCCTGGCCAGGCAAGCGATTTGCATGTCATCCCCCAGAAGGACGGTGAGTTCCTGCGCAAGTACATACAAAGGTCCAGCCGTGTGCAGTACATCATCGCAAATGTTTGCCCCGCCATTGTCATCAGCGCATTCCATCAGAATGTGCACAACCGGAAGATGCATGAAGAGCTGGCGATGAACAAGGTCAAGGATGTAGCCGAGCTTTATGTTCTGGCTGACAGATGTGCTTGGGCTGAAGAAGGAAGGATGTACCCCGGTGAAGATGCCGGCGTGGAAACCGACTCCATAGACGAAGACACCGCTGCCCTAGCAAAGAAGGGCCGACGCCGCAATAGGAAGCATAAGGGCAAGACCATGCTTTCCGTTGAGGGATCCGGCGACCCCGGCGTCGCCAAGAAGGCCAAGGCTGACGACCCCGGCAAGGAAGTTGCTGAGTGCGCCGCCTGCCGGGCCTTGGCGGCTGCCGACAAGCCAGGAGGCTCCGACAAGCAGTATTGCAAGATCCATCACACCAAGGGCCACGACCTCCAGAACTGTCGTCAGGTTGAGCTGCTTGCAAAGAAACAGAAAGCCAAATATGAGAGGCCGGACAAGGAGAAGGGCCAGGATGGTGCTGACGGGTCTGGCAAGAAGCGTGGCGGCCAAGGAGGTCTCCACGGCAAGGATAATCAACAAGAGAGGCCCACTTGGGGCCGTGACAAGAAGGAGGAGGATGATGATCATGGTGAGGACGACGAGTCTGGCGAGCACGAGTTCCAGAAAGCTACGGAGGCCATGTGCGTCCATGGTGGCGCCTCACTGCATCCCTCTCACCGCCGGCTGAAACAGTGGGCGTGTGAGGTCACTGCGGCAGAGCCATTGTTCGATGCCCAGAAGCCACTAAAGTGGTCCAGCACACCTATCATTTTTGACACCGAGGATCGCCCTGATCGCACAACTGCGGTCGGGTGTTTGCCGTTGTTGGTTTTACCAACAATACGAAACCTCAAGGTGACAAAAGTGCTAGTTGATGGTGGGGCCGGTCTGAACTGTCTTGATGGTCTCATCGGTTGGAGTAGATGATGATGAAGCTTTCGGCTTGAAGTTGCTTGTAGTAGGAGGACGACTTGAGCTTGTCGAAGCTTTCTTCTAACTTGACTTGTCGCCGTTGCTTGTAGATGGCTTGGTTGAAGTTGTTGGAGTCGTCGAAGCTTGATTGTTACAGAGGCCATAGGACATGGATGAGAACTTGGCATACTTGAAGTCGTCTTGTACTTGCCGTTCCGCTTTGGTAGCTTGATGCACTAGCTCGATGAGGTTCGAGTATGGTTGGAAGTCGGCAATCTTCTTGATAGGGTGATTGAGTCCATTCAAGAAACGTGTCATAGTTTGCTCATCATCTTCTTTGACATTGGCTCGTATCATGGCAATCTCCATTTCCTTGTAGTACTCTTCAACGCTCTTGGTTCCTTGCTTGAGTTGTTGGAGTCTCTTGAAGAGGTCGTGGTTGTAGTAGTTTGGCACGAATCGTGCTCTCATGACATCCTTCATTTGTGCCCAATTTGTGATGGGTGGTTCACCTCTTGCCGCTCGGCGTTCAATGACTTGTTCCCACCAAATGAGGACGTAGTCTTGGAATTCAAGGGATGCCATTGCGATCTTCTTTTCTTCTTCGTAGTTGTGCAAGCGGAAGATTTTCTCAACCTTCAATGCCCATGATATGTACTCTTCAGGGTCATTGCTTCCGGTAAACTTGGGCATGGTGAACTTTAGCTTGCCATATCGTTGCTCTTCATTGTGTTGGGGTCGGGGATGATGACGCCCATGTCGGTGAGGATTGGCAATCTCATGTTGCTCTTGGCGAGGAGGGTTGTCTTCCTCATGTTGCTCTTGGCGAGGAGGGTTGTTGATGTAGGGTGTAACCCTAGATGGCCGATCTTTCACGAAAGGAGCGGATCCCTACGAAGAACGTGATGAACGCGAGGGGAAACACGAGGGTAACACAAGAGGAACACGAGAGAAATCACTCAACCAACAAGAATAGATCACACATGTGCTAGATCGATGAACACAAAGGTAAGATACAAGATCCAAAGTCAACAACGGACGATACAAACGGTAATCGGTTCTTCTCCGTGAGGAGGTCTTGAATCCACGAGGGGATCTTCTCCGTGAGGAGGTCTTGAATCCAAGGTGGATCTTCTCCGTAGAGGGGTCGCGGTCTCTCTCGTGGAGTAGATCCGTAATGGATGAGAAATGCTCTATCTCACATATGAGCTAAACCAATGCTAACCCTAGAAAGAGGAAGGGGATGGAGTATATATAGTCTAGAGGGGCGAAGAGGTACATGGGCTTCGGCCCTTCACTGTGCGCAGACAGGCCGAGCCGGATGTCCGGGCGTCGGGCCGGATGTCCGGGGCTTCGGGAAGGGCCGGATGTCCGGGCTGACGGTGAAAACTTCTGTAGGCTCTGTTGCGTGGCGCCGGATTTCCGGGCTTCTGGCCGGATTTCCCGGCTCGGGCTGGACGCCGGATGTCCGGACCCTGTAGACTTGGCCGGCTGGGCTTCGGCTGCTGTGGTCGCTCCAGGGGCCGGATGTCCGAGGCCTGGAAGGTGAACTTGCCCGTTTCCGTTGGTTCTCTTCATCCATGGACTTGGCGGCTTGTCCGTCTTCACGTGCATCCTCGGGAGGTTCCTCTTGACACCTAATCATGCATAGCATATCGGACTTAGGTAGTAGCCATGTCTCGAGTGGATCATATGTGATATCACTAAGGAAGGAAGTCACCTCGTTCTCGAGAGCTCTAGCTCGTGCTCGTGTCATAGGTCCTCTTGGCTCTTGATGAGACGATGGTAGGTCCATGGGGATGATCGTAGGATGCTCCGCATCATCTCCCCTCCCTTGGGAAAGATCCGACCTCGGATCGAAATCCTCATCACCATGGTACGGGGAGAGATCTTTGATGTTGAAGATGTCGCTCACGGAGTACTTGTCGCGTGGGATGTCGATCTTGTATGCGTTGTTGTTGTAGCGTGCAATCCGCTCGGGGTAGTAGCTTGGACTTGCGTTCATTGGGGAAGCGATCCTTGCAAAGGTGTAGCCACACAAGATCTCCAACATTGAACATCATGGGTTGCTTGTTGACGTCGAGCTTGGTCCCGAGTCGTTGTACTTGGCGCTCGATGGTGTTCCTTGTATCTTCATGCATCTTGTTGAGGAAGTTGACTCGGGCACTCGCGTCCATGTTTGTGCGCTCTTGTAGCGGTAGAGGTAGAATGTCCAATGGTGACAATGGGTTGAAACCATAGACGACCTCGAAGGGGGACTTGCCGGTAGTCGAATGTCTTGCACGGTTGCAGGCCTACTTGCCGATAGGTAGGCACTCCTCCCACTCCTTGATGTTCTTCTTTATCAACACGCGTAGTAGAGTGGAGAGCGTGCGGGTCGTCACCTCCGTTTGGCCGTCGGTTTGTGGATGGTATGCCGAAGAGAACAAAAGCTTGATTCCGAGCTTGGCGCACAAGGTCTTCCAAAAGTAACTCAAGAACTTGACGTCGCGGTCCGAGACAATCGTCTTTGCCACTCCATGAAGTCGCAAGATTTCCCTACAAAACAGATTTGCAACATGTGAAGCATCGTCTATCTTGTTGCAAGGAATGAAATGAGCCATTTTGGAGAATCGGTCAACAACAACAAAAACAGAATCCTTGCCATTTCTAGTTCTAGGCAAACCAAGCACAAAGTCCATGCTAATATCTTCCCATGGGTGATATGGAATTGGAAGTGGCATATAGAGGCCATGAGATTTGGCTTTAGACATAACTTTGCGACATGTAGAGCATCGGTTGGTGAAGCAATTGACGTCGCGAAACATCTTGGGGCCAAAAGTAGTTCTTGGAGAGCGTAGCAAATGTCTTGTCGCGTCCAAAGTGTCACATGAGTCCGCCTCCATGAGATTCCTGCAAAAGCAACAAGAGAAGAGAGGACTCGGGGATGCAAAGTTTGTTAGCTCTCATAAGATATCCATCTTTGATGTAGTATCGATCCCAAGAAGTATGCGTCAAACACTTGGCATAAGGAATAGCAAATGTGGGGTCATGCTCATACAAGTCTTTTATGTGCTCAAAACCAATGACATTCAATTCAAGTTGAGTGACAAGCATACATATACGGGAAAGCGCATCCGCCACAACATTTTCCTTACCTTTAATATACTTGATGACATAAGGAACAGACTCAATAAACTCACTCCATTTAGCATGACGCTTGTTCAACTTAGTTTGACCCTTAAGGTATTTAAGCGTTTCATGGTCGGTATGGATGATGAACTCATGAGGGCGTTGGTAATGTTCCCATTCATGCAAAACTCGCACTAAAGCATATAGCTCTTTGTCATAGATGGGGTAATTGAGTTGCGCTCCGGATAGTTTCTCACTAAAGTATGCAATGGGGTGCTTCTCTTGCGTTAACACACCTCCTATGCCATTACCACTAGCATCGTAATGAATTTCGAAAGGTTTGTCAAAGTTGGGTAATGCAAGCACGGGAGCATGAGTAAGCAAATTCTTAAGCTCATTGAAAGCGATATCTTTGGATGTCCCCCAAACAAACTGTGCATTTTTCTTACTCAAAGCATGCAAAGGTGAAGCAATGGTGCTAAAATCCTTCACAAATCTACGGTAGAAACCGGCTAAACCAAGAAAACTACGCACTTGTTGCAAATTGGTTTGTTGGGACCAAGTTTTAATAGCATTGATCTTAGATTCATCAACATGAACACCCTTAGAAGATACTACGAAACCCAAGAAAACAAGCTTATCAACACCAAAAAGGCATCTTTCCATATTAGCATAAAGTTGCTCGTTTCGAAGAGTTTGTAGCACGGTGCGAAGGTGGGTGACATGCTCTTTGAGAGATTTGCTAAACACAAGGATATCATCAAAGTAGACAACAACAAATTCATCAATGTAAGGGCAAAACACATGATGCATAAGGCGCATGAAGGTAGCGGGTGCTTCCGATAAACCCATAGGCATGACTAACCACTCATATAGACCAAACTTTGTTTTGAAAGCTGTTTTCCATTCATCACCCTCTTGTATGCGGATTTGATAGTAACCACTTTTAAGATCAATTTTGGAAAAGATAGTGGCACCGCAAAGTTCATTAAGCATATCATCAAGGCGTGGAATGGGGTACCTATATCGAACGGTGATAGCATTGATAGGTCTACAATCGGAACACATGCGAAAACTACCGTCTCGTTTTGGCACAAGAATGACCGGTACGGCACAAGGACTCAAACTTTCACGCACATGTCCACGGTCTATGAGATGCTTTACTTGCCTTTGAATTTCTTTGGTTTCTTCGGGGTTGACGCGGTAGGGCGCTTTGTTTGGAAGCGGCGCTCCGGGGATGAGATTGATTCGGTGCTCAATGCCTCGTAGTGGAGGTAGACCCGGAGGTAGCTCATCGGGGAAAACATCTTGGAATTCCTGCAATAAAGAAGATAACACCAAAGGTAGATCGTGAGAGTTGTTAGTATTTGGTGCCTCGTCCTTGCACAATAGGACATAGTGTAGGACACTGGATGGGTTCTCACACACTTCTCTCATCTCACGTTAGGTGGCAAAGAGAACTAAGTTTTTCTTGTCGCTCATCGTGGAGGCACTCAATTTGGGCTTGTGGCGCTCACTCTCTTTTTGGTGGTTCGCTCTCTCACTATTCTCTCCACGATGGGTGTTTTGCTTGTCAGCGAGCACTTGGCTTGGAGACATAGGATGTAGCACAAACTCTTTCCCTTTCATCTTGAAGCTATAGTGATTTGTACGCCCATTGTGAATGACACCTTGGTCAAATTGCCATGGCCGTCCAAGAAGGAGGTGGCACACGGTCATCGGAAGGACATCACACTCCAAAGTATCTTCATAAGCGCCGATCTTGAAAGAGACTTGTACCCTATGCTCGACTTGGATGGTGCCGGTGTCGCTTAGCCATTGAACCTTGTAGGGGTGCGGGTGCTTCATCTTGACCAATTGGAGTTTGGAGCATAGTTCTTCACTTGCCAAGTTATGGCAACTCCATCGATGATGACCTTGACGGACCGTCCATTGATGCCGGCCTTTTGTGTGTGATAGAGGCAAAGGTGTCCCGTCTTTTGATAGAGGCAAAGGTGTCCCGTCTTTCGATGAGATGATGAATATCGCTTTGATGGAAGTCGACTTTGACGATCCGACTACGAACGTGCGAGGACGTCGCGCCTTAGCAATCGCTAAACCAACTCCGAGAGGTTATCGACCACGCCGGAGCACGATCAACCTGACCACGAGGGTCTGTTTCCTGCGAGCAAACGAAGAACAGGCGAGAAACTGAGATTGCAATCTGGATATTGCGAATATAAGATGAAAGCTTTATTGATCAAGGTGGGGTTCTGTGACGCCTTTGTCTGGTCGCTGAACACAAACGAAGTACGCGAAGTTGCAGCTATGGCGAACTTTTAATCTAAACAAAACCCAAAGTCTAAACGACGCCCTAAGGGCTGTATATATGGAGGAAGAGGGGGGGAATTTCGTGGCCCTTGAGGAAGGGGTCCGAAACCAACCCTATCTCTTGTTTCCCCACACATACGGACTCTAAAAACAGCCTATACTTATGTATTTCGAAATTACATGGGCCTGGCCCAATAATAAGGTGACGCAGCACCTAGAATAGCCTCTGGACGAAAGTTATGAAGTAGCATCTTGTATATTTCGTCCAAGGCTTCATGCACGCATTATAGTGGCTTCAACGTCCTGAAATCATCACTTGTAACTCCGTTCTTGTTCCCCATGCGCATGCCATCATCTCCATGCTTGTTCTTGCTCCAATGTTCATCCTTCTCAAAGCTAGGCCCTTCATTTGTAAGCAAAACAAATGTATCCAATTTAGGCAGCATCATATTCTCATGAACATTAGAATCATTAGCAAGAAACGAAAGTACCTGGTAATTTAATTGGCGTGCGCGAGCTCTAGTAATTGGTCCAGTATGTATAGCAGCAGGGCCTGTGGGTGTAATAATTGTATTGATGTCCTCATCATCCTCCCCTTCTTGAAATGAAGTCGTCCTCGACGGAAGCTCATCTTCCTCACCCAAATAAGGCTTCAAATCTGCAATATTAAAAGTGGGACTAACCCCAAAATCTGCAGGCAGCTCAAGTTTATATGCATTATCATTTATTTTCTCTAACACCTTAAAAGGACCATCAGCACGTGGCATTAGCTTTGGTTTGCGCAAATCAGGAAATCTATCCTTACGCAAATGTAACCAAACAAGATCTCCAGGTGCAAACACAACATGTTTTCTACCCTTATCTCCAGCAAGTTTATATTTAGCATTCATACGCTCAATGTTTTCCTTAGTTAACTCATGCATTTTTAAGATCAATTCAGCACGTTGTTTAGCATCAAAATTAACCTTCTCCGAAGATGGAAGAGGCAACAAATCAATAGGTGCACGAGGTAGGAAACCATACACAATTTCAAAAGGGCACATCTTAGTAGTAGAATGCAATGAACGATTATAAGCAAACTCAATATGAGGCAAGCAGTCTTCCCACATTTTCTTATTATTCTTCAAAACAGCCCTAAGCATAGTAGACAATGTTCTATTGACTACTTCAGTTTGTCCATCAGTTTGGGGGTGACAAGTAGTACTAAAAAGCAGTTTAGTCCCCAACTTAGCCCATAAACATCTCCAAAAGTGGCTAAGAAATTTCGTATCACGATCTGAAACAATAGTATTTGGCACACCATGCAAGCGAATAATTTCACGAAAGAACAAATCAGCAACATTAACAGCATCATCGCTTTTATGACATGGTATAAAGTGCGCCATTTTCGAGAATCTATCCACGACAACAAATATGCTATCCCTCCCCTTCTTTGTTCGAGGTAAACCTAAAACAAAGTCCATAGATATATCCTCCCAAGGAACACTAGGTACAGGCAAAGGCATATATAAACCATGAGGATTGAGTCGTGACTTAGCTTTTTGACATGTAGTGCAGCGAGCAACAAAACGCTCAACATCCCGTCTCATCTTTGGCCAAAAGAAATGTGTAGCAAGTACGTCCTCCGTCTTCTTCACGCCAAAGTGTCCCATTAATCCTCCTCCATGCGCCTCCTGCAACAACAAAAGACGAAGAGAGCTAGCTGGAATGCATAGCTTGTTAGCACCGAACACAAATCCATCATTAACGACAAACTTGTTCCAGGTTCTTCCTTCTTTACAATTCTGCAATACATCTTTAAAATCAGCATCATGCACATATTGATCTTTGATGGTCTCCAAACCAAATATTTTGAAGTCAAGTTGTGAAAGCATAGTATAGCGACGAGACAATGCATCAGCAATAACATTTTCTTTACCCTTCTTGTGTTTAATGACATAAGGGAAAGTTTCAATGAATTCAACCCATTTAGCATGTCTACGATTCAGTTTAGCTTGACTTTTAATATGTTTCAAAGATTCATGATCAGAATGTATAACAAATTCTTTGGGCCATAAATAATGTTGCCATGTTTCTAAAGTCCGAACAAGAGCATATAGTTCTTTATCATAAGTAGAATAATTCAGACTAGGCCCACTCAATTTTTCAGAAAAGTATGCAACAGGTTTGCCATCTTGTAATAACACACCTCCTAATCCAATGCCACTAGCATCACATTCAAGCTCAAAAGTCTTATTAAAATCAGGAAGTTGGAGTAAAGGAGCATGTGTCAATTTATCTTTCAATACCGTGAAGGCTTCTTCCTGTGCGGTACCCCAAACAAAAGGCACATCCTTCTTTGTAAGCTCGTTGAGAGGTGCAGCAATGGTGCTAAAATCTCTCACAAAACGCCTATAGAAACCAGCGAGTGATGAGGACATCAATACAATTATTACACCCACAGGCCCTGCTGCTATACATACTGGACCAATTACTAGAGCTCGCGCACGCCAATTAAATTACCAGGTACTTTCGTTTCTTGCTAATGATTCTAATGTTCATGAGAATATGATGCTGCCTAAATTGGATACATTTGTTTTGCTTACAAATGAAGGGCCTAGCTTTGAGAAGGATGAACATTGGAGCAAGAACAAGCATGGAGATGATGGCATGCGCATGGGGAACAAGAACGGAGTTACAAGTGATGATTTCAGGACGTTGAAGCCACCATAATGCGTGCATGAAGCCTTGGACGAAATATACAAGATGCTACTTCATAACTTTCGTCCAGAGGCTATTCTAGGTGCTGCGTCACCTTATTATTGGGCCAGGCCCATGTAATTTCGAAATACATAAGTATAGGCTGTTTTTAGAGTCCGTATGTGTGGGGAAACAAGAGATAGGGTTGGTTTCGGACCCCTTCCTCAAGGGCCACGAAATTCCCCCCTCTTCCTCCATATATACAGCCCTTAGGGCGTCGTTTAGACTTTGGGTTTTGTTTAGAATAAAAGTTCGCCATAGCTGCAACTTCGCGTACTTCGTTTGTGTTCAGCGACCAGACAAAGGCGTCACAGAACCCCACCTTGATCAATAAAGCTTTCATCTTATATTCGCAATATCCAGATTGCAATCTCAGTTTCTTGCCTGTTCTTTGTTGCTCGCAGGAAACAGACCCTCGTGGTCAGGTTGATCGTGCTCCGGCGTGGTCGATAACCTCTCGGAGTTGGTTTAGCGATTGCTAAGGCGCGACGTCCTCGCACGTTCGTAGTCGGATCGTCAAAGTCGACTTCCATCAAAGCGATATTCATCATCTCATCGAAAGACGGGACACCTTTGCCTCTATCAAGTGGTATCAGATTTCCAGGTTGCTCGGTGAGATTTTACAGTTTTTCGTAGTTTAGATCGAGTCTGTTCTTCATACCTACAGTCCACGAAAAAGCCACAAAAAAAAATTAGGGTTAGTTCATCATATCCGAACCAATCTGAGCCTTTGCATAATCTTTTTAGGGTTTTTGCTTTGTTGAATTTGCGGTTGCGTCGTCGTGTCAAGTTGCTGGTCTTAGAGTCTAGTCTTTTAGAGTTTCGAGTTCTGGTCATAAGTTGTCACGCCGCCGCCGCACCATCATCATCGCCTTGCCATCTACCACCATTGCTTATCCGCCACCGCTTTGCATCCGTATCCATATACCACCACCGCTGCCATATACTACCGCCATATATCCACCACCAATCCGAGTTCTTTTCATAGTCGGTTTGTTTTAGAGATCCATATATTTTCCGTTTCGTGTTTCCTTGCCTGAGTAGGTCTCGGAAAAAAAAAAAAAAAAGAGTCTGGAGACCCCCGGGCAGTTTTTAGGCCAAAATTTCGGCAACCAAAAATATTTTTTCCCTATCCTATTTTTAGGCCCCGGGTAGTGTTTTGAGACACTCGCCATCATAGTGATTTTTTGTCGCACTTTTTCGTCGTCGCTGCCCTGATTTCCGAAAAAAAAAATAGTCAAAAAATTTTGTGCCCATCCTGTCAGTTTGACCTGGGAAGAGTTTTGAGACACTCGCCATTATAGTGATTTTTTCGCAAAAAAAAAAGGAGGAGCGCAAAAAAAAAAGAGCGCAAAAAAAAAGAGCGAAAAAAAAATTCCTGAGTGTGCTTTTCCCTTGTTTACGTGCAGCGCCGTGATTTTGTTAGTGTTCTAGGCTCGCGTCTCTAGCACGGTCTAGCCTAGGACCAGCACAGTACCGTCGTTGAGCGTTTATTCAACTTTGCATCTCTGAATTGATTATTGCTTACCATTTTGCTACCATATTATAAGCCTTCCCAGCTCCACATAAGTCTACATCGTGCGTTTGACTCTCCCTGGTAATCGCTATATCCAAGCTTTGAGAGTTTTTGACTACAACGGTTGCCGATCACCACCTGCTGCTGGGTAAGAACTGGTAAGAATTTGAGATTCGCTTGAAGGTTTTGTGACACACCACCATCACCACCACTTCTAGTAGTCTGCAGGATCATATTCTTTTGTGTTTCTATTGCTGCTAACCATGGCAGGTTCACAAGCCGATGAGACTGATTGGGCGAACATGACGAACAAGGAGTTGCATGATAAATTTCAGCAAATGATGAGTGGCCAGGTGGGAGATGTGCTAAACAGATTTGAAGAGGCTATGGAGAAGATAGATGCCGTGGAGAAGTCGTTTGAGACAAAGCTAGATAACAAGTTTACTGAATTACTCAAGCGTCTTCCCCAACCACCACCGGCTGCACATGTCGCACCTCTACAACAACAACAACCACATCTCCAACGCTGCCTTCCAAATCAAGTGGGACGGGCACAGCGCGTTCCAATTGAGATTGGTCAAATTCGGGTGCTGCTGCCCCTACTGTTGATGCTTCTTTGGCTCCTGCTCCTGCGGCGGCTGAGGAGGATGACGATTATGCGGGCATTATGAGGATGAGGTTGATCAAAATCAGAACTATGTGCAGCCACCAGCACCACCACCAGCAGGTCGACCTCAGGTATATATTCGCAACGGTAGGCCGGCACCACCACCTCAGGTACGAGATCATGACCATCTCCCTAAACTGAAATTGAATATTCCACCATTTGAGGGTAGATATGTTCCTGATATATATCTTACTTGGGAGTTAGAAACTGAACAACGATTTACATGTTTACAATATCCTGAGGAGAGACGTGTTCCTGCTGCTGTTTGTGCTTTCACTAGCTTTGCATGTGTTTGGTGGTCTGAACATTGTAGATTATATCCTGTTCCAGCTACTTGGGCTGCTTTGAAAACTGCTATGCGTACTCGTTGGGTTCCACCATATTATCAACGTGAATTACTTCAAAAATTGCAGCGTTTAAGACAAGGAAAAAATTCTGTAGAAGAATATTATCAGGAATTACAAACTGGCATGATTAGATGTGGTATTGTTGAGGAGAATGAAGCTATGCTTGCACGTTTTATGGGTGGATTAAATAAAGAGATTCAGACCATTCTAGAGTATAAGGATTATAATAATATCACTCGTTTATTCCATCTTGCTTGTAAAGCTGAACGTGAAGTGCAGGATCGACAGCCATTGGCGCGACCTAACTTTTCTACAGGTCGACCTTCATCATGGACACCGCGTGCATCTTCTACTTCCACTTCACCATCACCTCCATCAGGTGCCACCTCCAGCCGTGATACAAGAAAGCAGGCACAACCACCACTCTCTGCCAAGAGCACACCTGCCGGGCCTGCGCAGAGCTCTTCTTCTTCCATGGCATCGACAGGGCACACAAGTGATATTATTTGTCGTCGTTGTAAGGGAAGAGGACATTTTGCGAGAGAATGCAAATCTCAGCGTGTCATGATTGCTACTGAGGATGGTGGGTATGAGTCCGCTAGTGACTATGATGAGGAGACTTTGGCTCTTATTACACGTGAAGAACATGGTGGAGATGATTCTGAAAATGAGACGCAATACATGGCTCCTGAAGACGCTGACAGGTATGAATGTTTAGTTGCTCAACGTGTTTTGAGTGTGCAGGTCACACAAGCAGAGCAAAATCAGAGGCATAATTTGTTCCATACAAAGGGAGTTGTGAAGGAACGTTCTGTTCGCGTCATCATCGATGGAGGGAGCTGTAACAACTTGGCTAGCATGGAGATGGTGGAGAAGCTATCTTTCACCACAAGACCACATCCACATCCTTACTACATCCAATGGTTCAACAACAGCGGCAAGGTTAAGGTAACACGTACCGTTCGTGTGCATTTTAGTATCTCTACATATGCTGATTATGTTGATTGTGATGTGGTACCCATGCAAGCATGTTCCTTATTACTAGGTAGACCATGGCAATTTGATAAAAATTCTGTACACCATGGTAGAAACAATCAGTATACTCTTGTTCATAAGGATAAAAATATTACTTTGCTTCCTATGACTCCTGATTCCATTTTGAAAGATGACATTAATAGAGCTAATAAAGCAAAACAGGAGAAAAATAAGAGTGAAAATCAGATTGTGGCAAAGGAATTTGAGCAACAAATGAAACCTAATAATAAACCATCTAGTGTTGTTTCTGAAATTAAATTGAAAAGTGCATGTTTACTTGCCACAAAATCTGATATTGATGAACTAGATTTCCACAAATCTGTTTGCTATGCTTTTGTGTGCAAAGAGGCATTATTTTCATTCGAGGACGTGCCTTCCTCTTTGCCCCCGCTGTCACTAACATTTTGCAGGAGTTCGCTGACGTCTTCCCACAAGACGTGCCACCGGGATTACCACCTATTCGAGGGATTGAGCATCAAATTGACTTAATTCCCGGTGCATCGCTACCCAACCGTGCACCATACCGTACCAATCCAGAGGAGACGAAGGAGATTATGCGTCAAGTACAGGAGCTGCTCGACAAAGGTTATATACGCGAATCTCTTAGTCCTTGTGCTGTTCCTATTATACTCGTGCCTAAAAAGGATGGTACGTCGCGTATGTGTGTTGATTGTAGAGGCATTAATAATATTACTATTCGTTATCGTCATCCTATTCCTAGGCTAGATGATATGCTTGATGAATTGAGTGGCTCTACAATATTCTCCAAAGTTGATTTGCGTAGTGGATACCATCAAATTCGTATGAAATTGGGAGATGAATGGAAAACAGCATTTAAAACTAAGTTTGGTTTATATGAGTGGTTAGTCATGCCTTTTGGGTTAACTAATGCACCTAGTACTTTCATGAGACTAATGAACGTTCCTCCCCTTCTTGAAATGAAGTCGTCCTCGACGGAAGCTCATCTTCCTCACCCAAATAAGGCTTCAAATCTGCAATGTTAAAAGTGGGACTAACCCCAAAATCTGCAGGCAGCTCAAGTTTATATGCATTATCATTTATTTTGTCTAACACCTTAAAAGGACCATCAGCACGTGGCATTAGCTTTGATTTGCGCAAATCAGGAAATCTATCCTTACGCAAATGTAACCAAACAAGATCTCCAGGTGCAAACACAACATGTTTTCTACCCTTATCTCCAGCAAGTTTATATTTAGCATTCATACGCTCAATGTTTTCCTTAGTTAACTCATGCATTTTTAAGATCAATTCAGCACGTTGTTTAGCATCAAAATTAACCTTCTCCGAAGATGGAAGAGGCAACAAATCAATAGGTGCACGAGGTAGGAAACCATACACAATTTCAAAAGGGCACATCTTAGTAGTAGAATGCAATGAACGATTATAAGCAAACTCAATATGAGGCAAGCATTCTTCCCACATTTTCTTATTATTCTTCAAAACAGCCCTAAGCATAGTAGACAATGTTCTATTGACTACTTCAGTTTGTCCATCAGTTTGGGGGTGACAAGTAGTACTAAAAAGCAGTTTGGTCCCCAACTTAGCCCATAAACATCTCCAAAAGTGGCTAAGAAATTTAGTATCACGATCTGAAACAATAGTATTTGGCACACCATGCAAGCGAATAATTTCACGAAAGAACAAATCAGCAACATTAACAGCATCATCGCTTTTATGACATGGTATAAAGTGTGCCATTTTCGAGAATCTATCCACGACAACAAATATGCTATCCCTCCCCTTCTTTGTTCGAGGTAAACCTAAAACAAAGTCCATAGATATATCCTCCCAAGGAACACTAGGTACAGGCAAAGGCATATATAAACCATCAGGATTGAGTCGTGACTTAGCTTTTTGACATGTAGTGCAGCGAGCAACAAAACGCTCAACATCCCACTATCTTCTCCATAGCCTCTTCAAATCTGTTTAGCACATCTCCCACCTGGCCACTCATCATTTGCTGAAATTTATCATGCAACTCCTTGTTCGTCATGTTCGCCCAATCAGTCTCATCGGCTTGTGAACCTGCCATGGTTAGCAGCAATAGAAACACAAAAGAATATGATCCTGCAGACTACTAGAAGTGGTGGTGATGGTGGTGTGTCACAAAACCTTCAAGCGAATCTCAAATTCTTACCAGTTCTTACCCAGCAGCAGGTGGTGATCGGCAACCGTTGTAGTCAAAAACTCTCAAAGCTTGGATATAGCGATTACCAGGGAGAGTCAAACGCACGATGTAGACTTATGTGGAGCTGGGAAGGCTTATAATATGGTAGCAAAATGGTAAGCAATAATCAATTCAGAGATGCAAAGTTGAATAAACGCTCAACGACGGTACTGTGCTGGTCCTAGGCTAGACCGTGCTAGAGACGCGAGCCTAGAACACTAACAAAATCACGGCGCTGCACGTAAACAAGGGAAAAGCACACTCAGGAATTTTTTTTTCGCTCTTTTTTTTTGCGCTCTTTTTTTTTTGCGCTCCTCCTTTTTTTTTTGCGAAAAAATCACTATAATGGCGAGTGTCTCAAAACTCTTCCCAGGTCAAACTGACAGGATGGGCACAAAATTTTTTGACTATTTTTTTTTTCGGAAATCAGGGCAGCGACGACGAAAAAGTGCGACAAAAAATCACTATGATGGCGAGTGTCTCAAAACACTACCCGGGGCCTAAAAATAGGATAGGGAAAAAATATTTTTGGTTGCCGAAATTTTGGCCTAAAAACTGCCCGGGGGTCTCCAGACTCTTTTTTTTTTTTTTTTCCGAGACCTACTCAGGCAAGGAAACACGAAACGGAAAATATATGGATCTCTAAAACAAACCGACTATGAAAAGAACTCGGATTGGTGGTGGATATATGGCGGTAGTATATGGCAGCGGTGGTGGTATATGGATACGGATGCAAAGCGGTGGCGGATAAGCAATGGTGGTAGATGGCAAGGCGATGATGATGGTGCGGCGGCGGCGTGACAACTTATGACCAGAACTCGAAACTCTAAAAGACTAGACTCTAAGACCAGCAACTTGACACGACGACGCAACCGCAAATTCAACAAAGCAAAAACCCTAAAAAGATTATGCAAAGGCTCAGATTGGTTCGGATATGATGAACTAACCCTAATTTTTTTTTGTGGCTTTTTCGTGGACTGTAGGTATGAAGAACAGACTCGATCTAAACTACGAAAAACTGTAAAATCTCACCGAGCAACCTGGAAATCTGATACCACTTGATAGAGGCAAAGGTGTCCCGTCTTTCGATGAGATGATGAATATCGCTTTGATGGAAGTCGACTTTGACGATCCGACTACGAACGTGCGAGGACGTCGCGCCTTAGCAATCGCTAAACCAACTCCGAGAGGTTATCGACCACGCCGGAGCACGATCAACCTGACCACGAGGGTCTGTTTCCTGCGAGCAACAAAGAACAGGCAAGAAACTGAGATTGCAATCTGGATATTGCGAATATAAGATGAAAGCTTTATTGATCAAGGTGGGGTTCTGTGACGCCTTTGTCTGGTCGCTGAACACAAACGAAGTACGCGAAGTTGCAGCTATGGCGAACTTTTATTCTAAACAAAACCCAAAGTCTAAACGACGCCCTAAGGGCTGTATATATGGAGGAAGAGGGGGGAATTTCGTGGCCCTTGAGGAAGGGGTCCGAAACCAACCCTATCTCTTGTTTCCCCACACATACGGACTCTAAAAACAGCCTATACTTATGTATTTCGAAATTACATGGGCCTGGCCCAATAATAAGGTGACGCAGCACCTAGAATAGCCTCTGGACGAAAGTTATGAAGTAGCATCTTGTATATTTCGTCCAAGGCTTCATGCACGCATTATGGTGGCTTCAACGTCCTGAAATCATCACTTGTAACTCCGTTCTTGTTCCCCATGCGCATGCCATCATCTCCATGCTTGTTCTTGCTCCAATGTTCATCCTTCTCAAAGCTAGGCCCTTCATTTGTAAGCAAAACAAATGTATCCAATTTAGGCAGCATCATATTCTCATGAACATTAGAATCATTAGCAAGAAACGAAAGTACCTGGTAATTTAATTGGCGTGCGCGAGCTCTAGTAATTGGTCCAGTATGTATAGCAGCAGGGCCTGTGGGTGTAATAATTGTATTGATGTCCTCATCATCTTTCGATGAGATGATGGATATCGCTTTGGTGGAAGTCGACTTTGACGATCCGACTACGAACGTGCGAGGACGTCGCGCCTTAGCAATCGCTAAACCAACTCCGAGAGGTTATCGACCACGCCGGAGCACGATCAACCTGACCACGAGGGTCTGTTTCCTGCGAGCAAACGAAGAACAAGCAAGAAACTGAGATTGCAATCTGGATATTGCGAATATAAGATGAAAGCTTTATTGATCAAGGTGGAGTTCTGTGACGCCTTTGTCTGGTCGCTGAACACAAACGAAGTACGCGAAGTTGCAGCTATGGCGAACTTTTAATCTAAACAAAACCCAAAGTCTAAACAACGCCCTAAGGGCTGTATATATGGAGGAAGAGGGGGGAATTTCGTGGCCCTTGAGGAAGGGGTCCGAAACCAACCCTATCTCTTGTTTCCCCACACATACGGACTCTAAAAACAGCCTATACTTATGTATTTCGAAATTACATGGGCCTGGCCCAATAATAAGGTGACGCAGCACCTAGAATAGCCTCTGGACGAAAGTTATGAAGTAGCATCTTGTATATTTCGTCCAAGGCTTCATGCACGCATTATGGTGGCTTCAACGTCCTGAAATCATCACTTGTAACTCCGTTCTTGTTCCCCATGCGCATGCCATCATCTCCATGCTTGTTCTCGCTCCAATTTTCATCCTTCTCAAAGCTAGGCCCTTCATTTGTAAGCAAAACCAATACATCCAATTTAGGCAGCATCATATTCTCATGAACATTAGAATCATTACCAAGAAACGAAAGTACCTGGTAATTTAATTGGCGTGCGCGAGCTCTAGTAATTGGTCCAGTATGTATAGCAGCAGGGGCTGTGGGTGTAACCATGGTATTGATGTCCTCATCATCCTCCCCTTCTTGAAATGAAGTCGTCCTCGACGAAAGCTCATCTTCCTCACCCAAATAAGGCTTCAAATCTGCAATGTTAAAAGTGGGACTAACCCCAAAATCTGCAGGCAGCTCAAGTTTATATGCATTATCATTTATTTTCTCTAACACCTTAAAAGGACCATCAGCACGTGGCATTAGCTTTGATTTGCGCAAATCAGGAAATCTATCCTTACGCAAATGTAACCAAACAAGATCTCCAGGTGCAAACACAACATGTTTTCTACCCTTATCTCCAGCAAGTTTATATTTAGCATTCATACGCTCAATGTTTTCCTTAGTTAACTCATGCATTTTTAAGATCAATTCAGCACGTTGTTTAGCATCAAAATTAACCTTCTCCGAAGATGGAAGAGGCAACAAATCAATAGGTGCACGAGGTAGGAAACCATACACAATTTCAAAAGGGCACATCTTAGTAGTAGAATGCAATGAACGATTATAAGCAAACTCAATATTAGGCAAGCATTCTTCCCACATTTTCTTATTATTCTTCAAAACAGCCCTAAGCATAGTAGACAATGTTCTATTGACTACTTCAGTTTGTCCATCAGTTTGGGGGTGACAAGTAGTACTAAAAAGCAGTTTAGTCCCCAACTTAGCCCATAAACATCTCCAAAAGTGGCTAAGAAATTTAGTATCACGATCTGAAACAATAGTATTTGGCACACCATGCAAGCGAATAATTTCACGAAAGAACAAATCAGCAACATTAACAGCATCATCGCTTTTATGACATGGTATAAAGTGTGCCATTTTCGAGAATCTATCCACGACAACAAATATGCTATCCCTCCCCTTCTTTGTTCGAGGTAAACCTAAAACAAAGTCCATAGATATATCCTCCCAAGGAACACTAGGTACAGGCAAAGGCATATATAAACCATGAGGATTGAGTCGTGACTTAGCTTTTTGACATGTAGTGCAGCGAGCAACAAAACGCTCAACATCCCGTCTCATCTTTGGCCAAAAGAAATGTGTAGCAAGTACGTCCTCCGTCTTCTTCACGCCAAAGTGTCCCATTAATCCTCCTCCATGCGCCTCCTGCAACAACAAAAGACGAAGAGAGCTAGCTGGAATGCATAGCATGTTAGCACGGAACACAAATCCATCATTAATGACAAACTTGTTCCAGGTTCTTCCTTCTTTACAATTCTGCAATACATCTTTAAAATCAGCATCATGCACATATTGATCTTTGATGGTCTCCAAACCAAATATTTTGAAGTCAAGTTTTGAAAGCATAGTATAGCGACGAGACAATGCATCAGCAATAACATTTTCTTTACCCTTCTTGTGTTTAATGACATAAGGGAAAGTTTCAATGAATTCAACCCATTTAGCATGTCTACGATTCAGTTTAGCTTGACTTTTAATATGTTTCAAAGATTCATGATCAGAATGTATAACAAATTCAGTGGGCCATAAATAATGTTGCCATGTTTCTAAAGTCCGATCAAGAGCATATAGTTCTTTATCATAAGTAGAATAATTCAGACTAGGCCCACTCAATTTTTCAGAAAAGTATGCAACAGGTTTGCCATCTTGTAATAACACACCTCATAATCCAATGCCACTAGCATCACATTCAAGCTCAAAAGTCTTATTAAAATCAGGAAGTTGGAGTAAAGGAGCATGTGTCAACTTATCTTTCAATACCGTGAAGGCTTCTTCCTGTGCGGTACCCCAAACAAAAGGCACATCCTTCTTTGTAAGCTCGTTGAGAGGTGCAGCAATGGTGCTAAAATCTCTCACAAAACGCCTATAGAAACCAGCGAGTCCAAGAAAACTCCGCACTTGTGTGACCGTTTTGGGCTGCGGCCAACTCTCAATAGCTTCAATCTTGGCTATATCAACTTCAATTCCCTGTGGAGTAACAACATAGCCAAGAAAAGATACTCGGTCGGTGCAAAAGGTGCACTTCCCAAGGTTACCAAACAAACGTGCATCACGTAGAGCAATAAAAACAGCACGTAAATGTTCCAAATGTTCTTCCAAAGATTTGCTATAAATCAGTATATCATCAAAATAGACTACCACAAATCGTCCAATGAAAGCACGTAAAACTTCGTTCATTAGTCTCATGAAAGTACTAGGTGCATTAGTTAACCCAAAAGACATGACTAACCACTCATATAAACCAAACTTAGTTTTAAAGGCAGTTTTCCATTCATCTCCCAATTTCATACGAATTTGATGGTATCCACTACGCAAATCAACTTTGGAGAATATTGTAGAGCCACTCAATTCATCAAGCATATCATCTAGCCTAGGAATAGGATGACGATAACGAATAGTAATATTATTAATGCCTCTACAATCAACACACATACGCGACGTACCATCCTTTTTAGGCACGAGTATAATAGGAACAGCACAAGGACTAAGAGATTCGCGTATATAACCTTTGTCAAGCAGCTCCTGTACTTGACGCATAATGTCCTTCGTCTCCTCTGGATTGGTACGGTATGGTGCACGGTTGGGTAGCGATGCACCGGGAATTAAGTCAATTTGATGCTCAATCCCTCGAATAGGTGGTAATCCCGGTGGCACGTCTTGTGGGAAGACGTCAGCGAACTCCTGCAAAATGTTAGTGACAGCAGGGGGCAAAGAGGAAGGCACGTCCTCGAATGAAAATAAGGCCTCTTTGCACACAAAAGCATAGCAAACAGATTTGCTGAAATCTAGTTCATCAATATCAGATTTTGTGGCAAGTAAACATGCACTTTTCAATTTAATTTCAGAAAGAACATTAGATGGTTTATTATTAGGTTTCGTTTGTTGCTCAAATTCCTTTGCCACAATCTGATTTTCACTCTTATTTTTCTCCTGTTTTGCTTTATTAGCTCTATTAATGTCATCTTTCAAAATGGAATCAGGAGTCATAGGAAGCAAAGTAATATTTTTATCCTTATGAACAAGAGTATACTGATTGTTTCTACCATGGTGTACAGAATTTTTATCAAATTGCCATGGTCTACCTAGTAATAAGGAACATGCTTGCATGGGTACCACATCACAATCAACATAATCAACATATGTAGAGATACTAAAATGCACACGAACAGTACGTGTTACCTTAACCTTGTCGCTGTTGTTGAACCATTGGATGTAGTAAGGATGTGGATGTGGTCTTGTGGTGAGAGATAGCTTCTCCACCATCTCCATGCTAGCCAAGTTGTTACAGCTCCCTCCATCTATGATGACGCGAACAGAACGTTCCTTCACAACTCCCTTTGTATGGAACGAATTATGCCTCTGATTTTGCTCTGCTTGTGTGACCTGCACACTCAAAACACGTTGAGCAACTAAACATTCATACCTGTCAGCGTCTTCAGGAGCCATGTATTGCGTCTCATTTTCAGAATCATCTCCACCATGTTCTTCACGTGTAATAAGAGCCAAAGTCTCCTCATCATAGTCACTAGCGGACTCATACCCACCATCCTCAGTAGCAATCATGACACGCTGAGATTTGCATTCTCTCGCAAAATGTCCTCTTCCCTTACAACGACGACAAATAATATCACTTGTGTGCCCTGTCGATGCCATGGAAGAAGAAGAGCTCTGCGCAGGCCCGACAGGTGTGCTCTTGGCAGAGAGTGGTGGTTGTGCCTGCTTTCGTGTATCACGGCTGGAGGTGGCACCTGATGGAGGTGATGGTGAAGTGGAAGTAGAAGATGCACGCGGTGTCCATGATGAAGGTCGACCTGCAGAAAAGTTAGTTCGCGCCAATGGCTGTCGATCCTGGGCAAATCAGGGCAGCGACGACGAAAAAGTGCAGCGACGAAAAAGTTAGTTCGCACTATTTTTTTTCGGAAATCAGGGCAGCGACGACGAAAAAGTGCGACAAAAAATCACTATGATGGCGAGTGTCTCAAAACACTACCCGGGGCCTAAAAATAGGATAGGGAAAAAATATTTTTGGTTGCCGAAATTTTGGCCTAAAAACTGCCCGGGGGTCTCCAGACTTTTTTTTTCTTTTTTTTTCCGAGACCTACTCAGGCAAGGAAACACGAAACGGAAAATATATGGATCTCCAAAACCAACCGAATATCAAAAGAACTCGGATTGGTGGTGGATATATGGCGGTAGGATATGGCAGCGGTGGTGGTATATGGTAGCGCTAGTGGTATATGGATACGGATCGGTGGTGGTATATGGATACGGATTGGTGGTGGTATATGGATACGGATTCAAAGCGGTGGCGGATAAGCAATGGTGGTAGATGGCAAGGCGATGATGATGGTGCGGCGGCGGCGTGACAACTTATGACCAGAACTCGAAACTCTAAAAGACTAGACTCTAAGACCAGCAACTTGACACGACGATGCGACCGCAAATTCAACAAAGCAAAAACCCTAAAAAGATTATGCAAAGGCTCAGATTGGTTCGGATATGATGAACTAACCCTAATTTTTTTTGTGGCTTTTTCGTGGACTGTAGGTATGAAGAACAGACTCGATCTAAACTACGAAAAACTGTAAAATCTCACCGAGCAACCTGGAAATCTGATACCACTTGATAGAGGCAAAGGTGTCCCGTCTTTCGATGAGATGATGGATATCGCTTTGGTGGAAGTCGACTTTGACGATCCGACTACGAACGTGCGAGGACGTCGTGCCTTAGCAATCGCTAAACCAACTCCGAGAGGTTATCGACCACGCCGGAGCACGATCAACCTGACCACGAGGGTCTGTTTCCTGCGAGCAAACGAAGAACAAGCAAGAAACTGAGACTGCAATCTGGATATTGCGAATATAAGATGAAAGCTTTATTGATCAAGGTGGAGTTCTGTGACGCCTTTGTCTGGCCGCTGAACACAAACGAAGTACGCGAAGTTGCAGCTATGGCGAACTTTTAATCTAAACAAAACCCAAAGTCTAAACGACGCCCTAAGGGCTGTATATATGGAGGAAGAGGGGGGAATTTCGTGGCCCTTGAGGAAGGGGTCCGAAACCAACCCTATCTCTTGTTTCCCCACACATACGGACTCTAAAAACAGCCTATACTTATGTATTTCGAAATTACATGGGCCTGGCCCAATAATAAGGTGACGCAGCACCTAGAATAGCCTCTGGACGAAAGTTATGAAGTAGCATCTTGTATATTTCGTCCAAGGCTTCATGCACGCATTATGGTGGCTTCAACGTCCTGAAATCATCACTTGTAACTCCGTTCTTGTTCCCCATGCGCATGCCATCATCTCCATGCTTGTTCTTGCACCAATGTTCATCCTTCTCAAAGCTAGGCCCTTCATTTGTAAGCAAAACAAATGTATCCAATTTAGGCAGCATCATATTCTCATGAACATTAGAATCATTAGCAAGAAACGAAAGTACCTGGTAATTTAATTGGCGTGCGCGAGCTCTAGTAATTGGTCCAGTATGTATAGCAGCAGGGCCTGTGGGTGTAATAATTGTATTGATGTCCTCATCATCCTCCCCTTCTTGAAATGAAGTCGTCCTCGACGGAAGCTCATCTTCCTCACCCAAATAAGGCTTCAAATCTGCAATATTAAAAGTGGGACTAACCCCAAAATCTGCAGGCAGCTCAAGTTTATATGCATTATCATTTATTTTCTCTAACACCTTAAAAGGACCATCAGCACGTGGCATTAGCTTTGATTTGCGCAAATCAGGAAATCTATCCTTACGCAAATGTAACCAAACAAGATCTCCAGGTGCAAACACAACATGTTTTCTACCCTTATCTCCAGCAAGTTTATTTTTTTTTCCCGAGACCTACTCAGGCAAGGAAACACGAAACGGAAAATATATGGATCTCTAAAACAAACCGACTATGAAAAGAACTCGGATTGGTGGTGGATATATGGCGGTAGTATATGGCAGCGGTGGTGGTATATGGATACGGATTCAAAGCGGTGGCGGATAAGCAATGGTGGTAGATGGCAAGGCGATGATGATGGTGCGGCGGCGGCGTGACAACTTATGACCAGAACTCGAAACTCTAAAAGACTAGACTCTAAGACCAGCAACTTGACACGACGATGCAACCGCAAATTCAACAAAGCAAAAACCCTAAAAAGATTATGCAAAGGCTCAGATTGGTTCGGATATGATGAACTAACCCTAATTTTTTTTTGTGGCTTTTTCGTGGACTGTAGGTATGAAGAACAGACTCGATCTAAACTACGAAAAACTGTAAAATCTCACCGAGCAACCTGGAAATCTGATACCACTTGATAGAGGCAAAGGTGTCCCGTCTTTCGATGAGATGATGAATATCGCTTTGATGGAAGTCGACTTTGACGATCCGACTACGAACGTGCGAGGACGTCGCGCCTTAGCAATCGCTAAACCAACTCCGAGAGGTTATCGACCACGCCGGAGCACGATCAACCTGACTACGAGGGTCTGTTTCCTGCGAGCAAACGAAGAACAGGCGAGAAACTGAGATTGCAATCTGGATATTGCGAATATAAGATGAAAGCTTTATTGATCAAGGTGGGGTTCTGTGACGCCTTTGTCTGGTCGCTGAACACAAACGAAGTACGCGAAGTTGCAGCTATGGCGAACTTTTAATCTAAACAAAACCCAAAGTCTAAACGACGCCCTAAGGGCTGTATATATGGAGGAAGAGGGGGGGAATTTCGTGGCCCTTGAGGAAGGGGTCCGAAACCAACCCTATCTCTTGTTTCCCCACACATACGGACTCTAAAAACAGCCTATACTTATGTATTTCGAAATTACATGGGCCTGGCCCAATAATAAGGTGACGCAGCACCTAGAATAGCCTCTGGACGAAAGTTATGAAGTAGCATCTTGTATATTTCGTCCAAGGCTTCATGCACGCATTATGGTGGCTTCAACGTCCTGAAATCATCACTTGTAACTCCGTTCTTGTTCCCCATGCGCATGCCATCATCTCCATGCTTGTTCTTGCTCCAATGTTCATCCTTCTCAAAGCTAGGCCCTTCATTTGTAAGCAAAACAAATGTATCCAATTTACGCAGCATCATATTCTCATGAACATTAGAATCATTAGCAAGAAACGAAAGTACCTGGTAATTTAATTGGCGTGCGCGAGCTCTAGTAATTGGTCCAGTATGTATAGCAGCAGGGGCTGTGGGTGTAACAATGGTATTGATGTCCTCATCATAATCCTTATACTCTAGAATGGTCTGAATCTCTTTATTTAATCCACCCATAAAACGTGCAAGCATAGCTTCATTCTCCTCAACAATACCACATCTAATCATGCCAGTTTGTAATTCCTGATAATATTCTTCTACAGAATTTTCCCTTGTCTTAAACGCTGCAATTTTTGAAGTAATTCACGTTGATAATATGGTGGAACCCAACGAGTACACATAGCAGCTTTCAAAGCAGCCCAAGTAGCTGGAACAGGATATAATCTACAATGTTCAGACCACCAAACACATGCAAAGCTAGTGAAAGCACAAACAGCAGCAGGAACACGTCTCTCCTCAGGATATTGTAAACATGTAAATCGTTGTTCAGTTTCTAACTCCCAAGTAAGATATATATCAGGAACATATCTACCCTCAAATGGTGGAATATTCAATTTCAGTGTAGGGAGATGGTCATGATCTCGTACCTGAGGTGGTGGTGCCGGCCTACCGTTGCGAATATATACCTGAGGTCGACCTGCTGGTGGTGGTGCTGGTGGCTGCACGTAGTTCTGATTTTGATCAACCTCATCCTCATAATCGCCCGCATAATCGTCATCCTCCTCAGCCGCCGCAGGAGCAGGAGCCAAAGAAGCATCAACAGTAGGTGCAGCAGCAACCGAATTTTGACCAATCTCAATTGGAACGCGCTGTGCCCGTCCCACTTGATTTGGAAGGCGGCGTTGGAGATGTGGTTGTTGTTGTTGTAGAGGTGCGACATGTGCAGCCGGTGGTGGTTGGGGAAGACGCTTGAGTAATTCAGTAAACTTGTTATCCAGCTTTGTCTCGAACGACTTCTCCACGGCATCTATCTTCTCCATAGCCTCTTCAAATCTGTTTAGCACATCTCCCACCTGGCCACTCATCATTTGCTGAAATTTATCATGCAACTCCTTGTTCGTCATGTTCTCCCAATCAGTCTCATCGGCTTGTGAACCTGCCATGGTTAGCAGCAATAGAAACACAAAAGAATATGATCCTGCAGACTACTAGAAGTGGTGGTGATGGTGGTGTGTCACAAAACCTTCAAGCGAATTGATAGAGGCAAAGGTGTCCCGTCTTTCGATGAGATGATGAATATCGCTTTGATGGAAGTCGACTTTGACGATCCGACTACGAACGTGCGAGGACGTCGCGCCTTAGCAATCGCTAAACCAACTCCGAGAGGTTATCGACCACGCCGGAGCACGATCAACCTGACCACGAGGGTCTGTTTCCTGCGAGCAAACGAAGAACAGGCAAGAAACTGAGATTGCAATCTGGATATTGCGAATATAAGATGAAAGCTTTATTGATCAAGGTGGGGTTCTGTGACGCCTTTGTCTGGTCGCTGAACACAAACGAAGTACGCGAAGTTGCAGCTATGGCGAACTTTTAATCTAAACAAAACCCCAAGGAAAAAGCTACTAGATGGATCTACTTATATAGGAGCAAGGGGTGGCGGCCAAGGAGGTGGGAGGACGTCCCAAGGCAGCCTAAAACCAACCCTAGGTCGTACAAGGCTCATGGGCCCAAGTGGAGGTGATGCAACACCTTTGGACTTGTAGTTTGACTCAGATTCTGGTGCAACGTCAGATTGTTTCGACCATAACTCAATGCTCCGGACGAATTTAAAGGTGAATCCAATTGGGTTGGAAAGAGCACGAAATCTAGTTTCCAACAAAAAAAGAATCACCCAATTCGGAGTCCGTATGAAAAAGTTGTTGGCGTTTTGAGTCAGGTATGTCTGTGCAGTCCGAATCTGAATCCAGAACGTGAGAGACTTGGACTCTATCTTCTCTTGGCCCAAAAGTGACGTGAGAGGACTTTTTGAACAGAACCTAAACTTCTCCTTTTGCCTTATCTTCATATGTGGATTGTACAAATGTCCCATACACCTGCAATTAGACAAAACACAAAAGTGTGTGAAGTATTTTTGTTCTGGATAACATAAATAGATTATTGAATAGTTTGCACTAGAAATCACCTGACAAATATGCATGTATGCAATATTTTTGGTCGTATCCAAGGTAGTCATGTCCTCATCACTTTGCCTGTACCTAGTGTTCCTTGGGAGGATATATCTATGGACTTTGTTTTAGGTTTACCTCGAACAAAGAAGGGGAGGGATAGCATATTTGTTGTCGTGGATAGATTCTCAAAAATGGCACACTTTATACCATGTCATAAAAGCGATGATGCTGTTAATGTTGCTGATTTGTTCTTCCGTGAAATTATTCGTTTGCATGGTGTGCCAAATACTATTGTTTCAGATCGTGATACTAAATTTCTTAGCCACTTTTGGAGATGTTTATGGGCTAAGTTGGGGACTAAACTGCTTTTTAGTACTACTTGTCACCCCCAAACTGATGGACAAACTGAAGTAGTCAATAGAACATTGTCTACTATGCTTAGGGCTGTTTTGAAGAATAATAAGAAAATGTGGGAAGAATGCTTGCCTCATATTGAGTTTGCTTATAATTGTTCATTGCATTCTACTACTAAGATGTGCCCTTTTGAAATTGTGTATGGTTTCCTACCTCGTGCACCTATTGATTTGTTGCCTCTTCCATCTTCGGAGAAGGTTAATTTTGATGCTAAACAACGTGCTGAATTGATCTTAAAAATGCATGAGTTAACTAAGGAAAACATTGAGCGTATGAATGCTAAATATAAACTTGCTAGAGATAAGGGTAGAAAACATGTTGTGTTTGCACCTGGAGATCTTGTTTGGTTACATTTGCGTAAGGATAGATTTCCTGATTTGCGCAAATCAAAGCTAATGCCACGTGCTGATGGTCCTTTTAAGGTGTTAGAGAAAATAAATGATAATGCATATAAACTTGAGCTGCCTGCAGATTTTGGGGTTAGTCCCACTTTTAACATTGCAGATTTGAAGCCTTATTTGGGTGAGGAAGATGAGCTTCCGTCGAGGACGACTTCATTTCAAGAAGGGGAGGATGATGAGGACATCAATACCATTGTTACACCCACAGGCCCTGCTGCTATACATACTGGACCAATTACTAGAGCTCGCGCACGCCAATTAAATTACCAGGTACTTTCGTTTCTTGCTAATGATTCTAATGTTCATGAGAATATGATGCTGCGTAAATTGGATACATTTGTTTTGCTTACAAATGAAGGGCCTAGCTTTGAGAAGGATGAACATTGGAGCAAGAACAAGCATGGAGATGATGGCATGCGCATGGGGAACAAGAACGGAGTTACAAGTGATGATTTCAGGACGTTGAAGCCACCATAATGCGTGCATGAAGCCTTGGACGAAATATACAAGATGCTACTTCATAACTTTCGTCCAGAGGCTATTCTAGGTGCTGCGTCACCTTATTATTGGGCCAGGCCCATGTAATTTCGAAATACATAAGTATAGGCTGTTTTTAGAGTCCGTATGTGTGGGGAAACAAGAGATAGGGTTGGTTTCGGACCCCTTCCTCAAGGGCCACGAAATTCCCCCCCCCCTCTTCCTCCATATATACAGCCCTTAGGGCGTCGTTTAGACTTTGGGGTTTTGTTTAGATTAAAAGTTCGCCATAGCTGCAACTTCGCGTACTTCGTTTGTGTTCAGCGACCAGACAAAGGCGTCACAGAACCCCACCTTGATCAATAAAGCTTTCATCTTATATTCGCAATATCCAGATTGCAATCTCAGTTTCTTGCCTGTTCTTCGTTTGCTCGCAGGAAACAGACCCTCGTGGTCAGGTTGATCGTGCTCCGGCGTGGTCGATAACCTCTCGGAGTTGGTTTAGCGATTGCTAAGGCGCGACGTCCTCGCACGTTCGTAGTCGGATCGTCAAAGTCGACTTCCATCAAAGCGATATTCATCATCTCATCGAAAGACGGGACACCTTTGCCTCTATCAGATGTGGTTGTTGTTGTTGTAGAGGTGCGACATGTGCAGCCGGTGGTGGTTGGGGAAGACGCTTGAGTAATTCAGTAAACTTGTTATCCAGCTTTGTCTCAAACGACTTCTCCACGGCATCTATCTTCTCCATAGCCTCTTCAAATCTGTTTAGCACATCTCCCACCTGGCCACTCATCATTTGCTGAAATTTATCATGCAACTCCTTGTTCGTCATGTTCTCCCAATCAGTCTCATCGGCTTGTGAACCTGCCATGGTTAGCAGCAATAGAAACACAAAAGAATATGATCCTGCAGACTACTAGAAGTGGTGGTGATGGTGGTGTGTCACAAAACCTTCAAGCGAATCTCAAATTCTTACCAGTTCTTACCCAGCAGCAGGTGGTGATCGGCAACCGTTGTAGTCAAAAACTCTCAAAGCTTGGATATAGCGATTACCAGGGAGAGTCAAACGCACGATGTAGACTTATGTGGAGCTGGGAAGGCTTATAATATGGTAGCAAAATGGTAAGCAATAATCAATTCAGAGATGCAAAGTTGAATAAACGCTCAACGACGGTACTGTGCTGGTCCTAGGCTAGACCGTGCTAGAGACGCGAGCCTAGAACACTAACAAAATCACGACGCTGCACGTAAACAAGGGAAAAGCACACTTTGGAAGAAAAAAAATTCGCTCTTTTTTTTTGCGCTCTTTTTTTTGCGCTCCTCTTTTTTTTGCGAAAAATCACTATAATGGCGAGTGTCTCAAACCTCTTCCCAGGTCAAACTGACAGGACGGGCACAAAAAATTTTTGACTATTTTTTTTTCGGAAATCAGGGCAGCGATGGCGAAAAAGTGCGACAAAAAATCACTATGATGGCGAGTGTCTCAAAACACTACCCGGGGCCTAAAAATAGGATAGGGAAAAAATATTTTTGGTTGCCGAAATTTTGGCCTAAAAACTGCCCGGGGGTCTCCAGACTTTTTTTTTCCGAGACCTACTCAGGCAAGGAAACACGAAACGGAAAATATATGGATCTCTAAAACCAACCGAATATGAAAAGAACTCGGATTGGTGGTGGATATATGGCGGTAGGATATGGCAGCGGTGGTGGTATATGGTAGCGGTAGTGGTATATGGATACGGATCGGTGGTGGTATATGGATATGGATTGGTGGTGGTATATGGATACGGATTGGTGGTGGTATATAGATACGGATTCAGAGCGGTGGCGGATGAGCAACGGTGGTAGATGGCAAGGCGATGATGATGGTGCGGCGGCGGCGTGACAACTTATGACCAGAACTCGAAACTCTAAAAGACTAGACTCTAAGACCAGCAACTTGACACGACGATGCAACCGCAAATTCAACAAAGCAAAAACCCTAAAAAGATTATGCAAAGGCTCAGATTGGTTCGGATATGATGAACTAACCCTAATTTTTTTTGTGGCTTTTTCGTGGACTGTAGGTATGAAGAACAGACTCGATCTAAACTACGAAAAACTGTAAAATCTCACCGAGCAACCTGGAAATCTGATACCACTTGATAGAGGCAAAGGTGTCCCGTCTTTCGATGAGATGATGGATATCACTTTGGTGGAAGTCGACTTTGACGATCCGACTACGAACGTGCGAGGACGTGGCGCCTTAGCAATCGCTAAACCAACTCCGAGAGGTTATCGACCACGCCGGAGCACGATCAACCTGACCACGAGGGTCTGTTTCCTGCGAGCAAACGAAGAACAAGCAAGAAACTGAGATTGCAATCTGGATATTGCGAATATAAGATGAAAGCTTTATTGATCAAGGTGGAGTTCTGTGACGCCTTTGTCTGGTCGCTGAACACAAACGAAGTACGCGAAGTTGCAGCTATGGCGAACTTTTAATCTAAACAAAACCCAAAGTCTAAACGACGCCCTAAGGGCTGTATATATGGAGGAAGAGGGGGGAATTTCGTGGCCCTTGAGGAAGGGGTCCGAAACCAACCCTATCTCTTGTTTCCCCACACATACGGACTCTAAAAACAGCCTATACTTATGTATTTCGAAATTACATGGGCCTGGCCCAATAATAAGGTGACGTAGCACCTAGAATAGCCTCTGGACGAAAGTTATGAAGTAGCATCTTGTATATTTCGTCCAAGGCTTCATGCACGCATTATGGTGGCTTCAACGTCCTGAAATCATCACTTGTAACTCCGTTCTTGTTCCCCATGCGCATGCCATCATCTCCATGCTTGTTCTTGCTCCAATGTTCATCCTTCTCAAAGCTAGGCCCTTCATTTGTAAGCAAAACAAATGTATCCAATTTAGGCAGCATCATATTCTCATGAACATTAGAATCATTAGCAAGAAACGAAAGTACCTGGTAATTTAATTGGCGTGCGCGAGCTCTAGTAATTGGTCCAGTATGTATAGCAGCAGGGCCTGTGGGTGTAATAATTGTATTGATGTCCTCATCATCCTCCCCTTCTTGAAATGAAGTCGTCCTCGACGGAAGCTCATCTTCCTCACCCAAATAAGGCTTCAAATCTGCAATATTAAAAGTGGGACTAACCCCAAAATCTGCAGGCAGCTCAAGTTTATATGCATTATCATTTATTTTCTCTAACACCTTAAAAGGACCATCAGCACGTGGCATTAGCTTTGATTTGCGCAAATCAGGAAATCTATCCTTACGCAAATGTAACCAAACAAGATCTCCAGGTGCAAACACAACATGTTTTCTACCCTTATCTCCAGCAAGTTTATTTTTTTTTCCCGAGACCTACTCAGGCAAGGAAACACGAAACGGAAAATATATGGATCTCTAAAACAAACCGACTATGAAAAGAACTCGGATTGGTGGTGGATATATGGCGGTAGTATATGGCAGCGGTGGTGGTATATGGATACGGATTCAAAGCGGTGGCGGATAAGCAATGGTGGTAGATGGCAAGGCGATGATGATGGTGCGGCGGCGGCGTGACAACTTATGACCAGAACTCGAAACTCTAAAAGACTAGACTCTAAGACCAGCAACTTGACACGACGATGCAACCGCAAATTCAACAAAGCAAAAACCCTAAAAAGATTATGCAAAGGCTCAGATTGGTTCGGATATGATGAACTAACCCTAATTTTTTTTGTGGCTTTTTCGTGGACTGTAGGTATGAAGAACAGACTCGATCTAAACTACGAAAAACTGTAAAATCTCACCGAGCAACCTGGCTCTGATACCACTTGATAGAGGCAAAGGTGTCCCGTCTTTCGATGAGATGATGAATATCGCTTTGATGGAAGTCGACTTTGACGATCCGACTACGAACGTGCGAGGACGTCGCGCCTTAGCAATCGCTAAACCAACTCCGAGAGGTTATCGACCACGCCGGAGCACGATCAACCTGACCACGAGGGTCTGTTTCCTGCGAGCAAACGAAGAACAGGCAAGAAACTGAGATTGCAATCTGGATATTGCGAATATAAGATGAAAGCTTTATTGATCAAGGTGGGGTTCTGTGACGCCTTTGTCTGGTCGCTGAACACAAACGAAGTACGCGAAGTTGCAGCTATGGCGAACTTTTAATCTAAACAAAACCCAAAGTCTAAACGACGCCCTAAGGGCTGTATATATGGAGGAAGAGGGGGGAAATTTCGTGGCCCTTGAGGAAGGGGTCCGAAACCAACCCTATCTCTTGTTTCCCCACACATACGGACTCTAAAAACAGCCTATACTTATGTATTTCGAAATTACATGGGCCTGGCCCAATAATAAGGTGACGCAGCACCTAGAATAGCCTCTGGACGAAAGTTATGAAGTAGCATCTTGTATATTTCGTCCAAGGCTTCATGCACGCATTATGGTGGCTTCAACGTCCTGAAATCATCACTTGTAACTCCGTTCTTGTTCCCCATGCGCATGCCATCATCTCCATGCTTGTTCTTGCTCCAATGTTCATCCTTCTCAAAGTTAGGCCCTTCATTTGTAAGCAAAACAAATGTATCCAATTTAGGCAGCATCATATTCTCATGAACATTAGAATCATTACCAAGAAACGAAAGTACCTGGTAATTTAATTGGCGTGCGCGAGCTCTAGTAATTGGTCCAGTATGTATAGTAGCAGGGGCTGTGGGTGTAACCATGGTATTGATGTGCTCATCAGTGTGGAAGATGTGGCATCTTTGATCTTCGTCTTGTTGATGTTGAAGAGTCAAGACCTTGGAGACAACAAGAGCGGGACTTGAGTCTTCATCACAAAAGATGTGATTATCTTCTTCTTCATTGTTCACTTGTCGGTGCATGGCCACTTGCTCAAGGGCTTCCATTTCTCCTTCACTCATGGAGTCATAGGTTCCGTCGTCGTTGAGGATCATCGTGCGCTTGTTTGTGCACTCGAAGGACTTGTGGCCTCGGCCTCCGCATGTGAATGGAACTTGTCTTTATGGTCTCAGCGGATGGAGTAGATGATGCTGAAGCTTTTGGCTTGATGTTGCTTGTAGTAGGAGGATGACTTGAGCTTGTCGAAGCTTTCTTGTAACTTGTTTTGTCGCCGTTGCTCATAGTGGGAGTCGCCGAAGCTTGATTGTTGGAGAGGCCATAGGACTTGGATGAGAACTTGGCATACTTGAAGTCATCATGTAGTTGCCGTTCCGCTTTGGTAGCTTGATGCACTAGCTCGATGAGGTTCGAGTATGGTTGGAAGTCGGTAATCTTCTTGATAGGGTGATTGAGTCCATTCAAGAAACGCGCCATAGTTTGCTCATCATCTTCTTTGACATTGGCTCGTATCATAGCAATCTCCATTTCCTTGTAGTACTCTTCAACGCTCTTGGTTCCTTGCTTGAGTTGTTGGAGTTTCTTGAAGAGGTCGCGGTTGTAGTAGTTTGGCACGAATCGTGCTCTCATGACATCCTTCATTTGTGCCCAATTGGTGATGGGTGGTTCACCTCTTGCCGCTCGGCGCTCAGTGACTTGTTCCCACCAAATGAGGACGTAGTCTTGGAATTTGAGGGATGCCATTGCGATCTTCTTCTCTTCTTCGTAGTGTGCAAGCGAAAGATTTTGTCGACCTTCAATGCCCATGATATGTACTCTTCGGGGTCATTGCTTCCGGTAAACTTGGGCATGGTGAACTTTAGCTTGCCATATCATTACTCTTCATTGTGTTGGGGTCGGGGATGATGAAGCCCATGTCGTTGATGATTGGCAATCTCATGTTGCTCTTGGCGAGTTGGGTTGTCTTCCTCATGTTGCTCTTGGCGAGGAGGGTTGTCGACCTCATGTTGCTCTTGGCGAGGAGGGGGTCCATTGTCTTCTTGCTCTCGATGGACTTGACGTTCTTGTCTCGCTTGAAGAGGAGCTTGTCGATCTTGATGAGGAACTTGTCGATCTTGTCGAGGAACTTGGCGATCTTGTCGAGGAGCTTGTCGATGCACACGTGCTTCGTAAATCCTTTCTTGAGCTTCGTCGCGAAGTGCTTCTTCATGTAGTCGATCTTGTCGGCCTCGATTGGCTACGACACGACTTGAATCTTGAAGGGCACGTTGCGCCTCAAGTGCTTTAGCTTCACGTAGTTGTTGTTCTTGATGTTGTGCCTCGGCGTCTTGTGCATCTTGATGTTGTCGCGCTCGCTCCTCTTGTTCTTGTTGTCGTTGGCGTTGCCGTTCTTGTGCTTGTGCGAAAGCAGCTTGGTTTTGACGATGTCGATGCTCTTGAGAGTCGGTGTCGTTTAGAGGATTGCGGTTAGCTTGACGGTCTTGACGCGCGGCACGACGAAGAGTGTTTGATGTCAGTGTACTTGAACCGGAGAGGGTGTCGTCGGAGTGACGACTTGAGCGGCTCCGTCTTGACGAGGACGAAGTTGTAAAAGAGCGGACCATCATGGTTCGGATATCTTCTTTGAGGGAACTCATGGATCGAAGTAGTCTCTTGTACGTTGCTCGGATTGTCGTAGGTCGGTGGCGAGGTTGTCGATGCGGTCGCCCAAAGCAAGTTGTTCTTGATGCAAAGCCCGATGTGCACCAAATAGTTGAGTCTTGGTGACGTAGGATGACATGTCGTCGTCTTGCTCCAAGAAGAGTGGATCGGTAGAAGTACTTGGCCTATCCATCATTCCTGATAGAGGCAAAGGTGTCCCGTCTTTCGATGAGATGATGAATATCGCTTTGATGGAAGTCGACTTTGACGATCCGACTACGAACGTGCGAGGACGTCGCGCCTTAGCAATCGCTAAACCAACTCCGAGAGGTTATCGACCACGCCGGAGCACGATCAACCTGACCACGAGGGTCTGTTTCCTGCGAGCAAACGAAGAACAGGCAAGAAACTGAGATTGCAATCTGGATATTGCGAATATAAGATGAAAGCTTTATTGATCAAGGTGGGGTTCTGTGACGCCTTTGTCTGGTCGCTGAACACAAACGAAGTACGCGAAGTTGCAGCTATGGCGAACTTTTAATCTAAACAAAACCCAAAGTCTAAACGATGCCCTAAGGGCTGTATATATGGAGGAAGAGGGGGGAATTTCGTGGCCCTTGAGGAAGGGGTCCGAAACCAACCCTATCTCTTGTTTCCCCACACATACGGACTCTAAAAACAGCTTATACTTATGTATTTCGAAATTACATGGGCCTGGCCCAATAATAAGGTGACGCAGCACCTAGAATAGCCTCTGGACGGAAGTTATGAAGTAGCATCTTGTATATTTCGTCCAAGGCTTCATGCACGCATTATGGTGGCTTCAACGTCCTGAAATCATCACTTGTAACTCCGTTCTTGTTCCCCATGCGCATGCCATCATCTCCATGCTTGTTCTTGCTCCAATGTTCATCCTTCTCAAAGCTAGGCCCTTCATTTGTAAGCAAAACAAATGTATCCAATTTAGGCAGCATCATATTCTCATGAACATTAGAATCATTAGCAAGAAACGAAAGTACCTGGTAATTTAATTGGCGTGCGCGAGCTCTAGTAATTGGTCCAGTATGTATAGCAGCAGGGCCTGTGGGTGTAATAATTGTATTGATGTCCTCATCAATTCCAAACAAAGATATGTGAGTGGGAGAAAGAGAAGAACCAATACCAAATGTACCTTGACCGATGTTGAAAATGGATCAAAGATCAGTCCAATGTGTAGCAAGGGAATAGCACAATTGGTACCGTTTCTTGTCGGTTCTCACACCTACACAAGTAAAAGCTTATGGTGGAGCTTGGTTAGGATGGTGGCACAAAATTTGATGCAATTGTAAGTGAGACTCAGTAATGTTTGAAAAGATTCACAAATTTGCAAATGCAACAAGTAGACCAATAGCAAGATATGGTACACGGAAACACACACGCAAATAGATAATGTGGGGTTGGGCAACCAAGGATGAGCCAAAATGTGGAATCCACCAAGATGCTCTTGTTGCACAACACTAGAGAGACGCTAGCACGATTGCACAATAGGCGGATACGAACTTGTGCACAACCTACTAAGCAAAAATGCAACGACTTCTATCCCAAGTATGCTATATGTATGATGTTTCTATGCTTTGATCCAAGATGATCGAGTATGACAATCTTAATGTTGTGTGATGCTATGGTTCTTGCTTATAAGCTCTTTGCTTATCTTTCCCTTTTGCTTAAAAGCTTGTTTGGCTCTTTGTTGTTTGAGCTCTTTTCTCATGCAATGCTTCACGAACCAAGATAGCAATTGTGTATGCGAACACAACTTTGTGACACAAGAGATGTTACCAAGATATGCAACACGATGTTGGTATGTATGCTATGGGAAGTATGAACACTAATGTGCACAAGTCACGTTGCCGGCAATACTCAAAGGCTAGTCTCGATGGGTAAGCTACGCAAAAGTAAGGCTATGGGGTTATCAATGCAAATGCAAAAGAGTATGATGATATCACGATACCGAGGTGATATGAAGCTGAAGGTGATACCAAAGTGATGTAGCCGTTCGTAGTAGTCCTTGGCGAAGATGAGCGGTGGTGATGTTGATGCCGAACCATACCTAGATAGCCGAAACACAATAGGAAACTGATGAGGACATCAATACCATTGTTACACCCACAGCCCCTGCTGCTATACATACTGGACCAATTACTAGAGCTCGCGCACGCATATTAAATTACCAGATACTTTCGTTTCTTGGTAATGATTCTAATGTTCATGAGAATATGATCCTGCCTAAATTGGATACATTTGTTTTGCTTACAAATGAAGGGCCTAGCTTTGAGAAGGATGAACATTGGAGCAAGAACAAGCATGGAGATGATGGCATGCGCATGGGGAACAAGAACGGAGTTACAAGTGATGATTTCAGGACGTTGAAGCCACCATAATGCGTGCATGAAGCCTTGGACAAAATATACAAGATGCTACTTCATAACTTTCGTCCAGAGGCTATTCTAGGTGCTGCGTCACCTTATTATTGGGCCAGGCCCATGTAATTTCGAAATACTTGAGTATAGGCTGTTTTTAGAGTCCGTATGTGTGGGGAAACAAGAGATAGGGTTAGTTTCGGAACCCTTCCCCAAGGGCCACGAAATTCCCCCCCTCTTCCTCCATATATACAGCCCTTAGGGCGTCGTTTAGACTTTGGGGTTTTGTTTAGATTAAAATTTCGCCATAGCTGCAACTTCGCGTACTTCGTTTGTGTTCAACGACCAGACAAAGGCGTCACAGAACCCCACCTTGATCAATAAAGCTTTCATCTTATATTCGCAATATCCAGATTGCAATCTTAGTTTCTTGCTTGTTCTTCGTTTGCTTGCAGGAAACAGACCTTCGTGGTCAGGTTGATCGTGCTCCGGCGTGGTCAATAACCTCTCGGAGTTGGTGTAGCGATTGCTAAGGCGCGACGTCCTCACACGTTCGTAGTCGGATCATCAAAGTCGACTTCCTCCAAAACGATAGCCACCATCTCATCGAAAGACGGGACACCTGTGCCCCTATCAAGTGGTATCAGATTTCCAGGTTGCTCGGTGATATTTTACAGTTTTTCGTAGTTTAGATCAAGTCTGTTCTTCATACCTATAGTCCACGAAAAAAAAAATTAGGGTTAGTTCATCCTATCCGAACCAATCTGAGCCTTTGCATAATCTTTTCTGTGTTTGCTTTGTTGAATTTGCGGTTGCATCGTCGTGTCAAGTTGCTGGTCTTAGCGTCTAGTCCTTTAGAGTTTCGAGTTCTGTTCACAGGTTGTCACGTCGCCGCTGCCATATATCACCACGCATAATCATCATCGCTGCTGCCATATACCACCACCGCACCAACTTCATCGCCGCTGCCATATACCACCACCACATATTCACCGCCAATCCGAGTCCATATACGCCATCACATATCCGCCGCCATCACGCCAATCCGAGTACACATGCAACATATATCCGCCACCAGTCCGAGTTCCACCAGATTCTGGCTAGGCAGTTTTTAGACCATTTGTAGACTTTTTCGAAAAAAAATTGTTGCGGAGCAAAAAAAAAAGAGGAAAAAAAGTGCAAAAAATAGTGAAAAAAAAAGTTTCAGAGTGTACTCCTCCCTTGTTTACGTGCAGCGCCGTGATTTTGTTAGTGTTCTAGGCTCGCGTCTCTAGCACGGTCTAGCCTAGGACCAGCACAGTACCGTCGTTGAGCGTTTGTTCAACTTTGCATATCTGAATTGATTATTGCTGACCCTTTTTGCTACCATATTATAAGCCTTCCCAGCTCCACATACATCTACGTCGTGCGTTTGACTCTCCCTGGTAATCACTCTATGCAAGCTTTGAGAGTTTTGACTACAACGGTTGCCGATCACCACCTGCTGCTGGGTAAGAACTGGTAAGAATTTGAGATTCGCTTGAAGGATTTGTGACACACCACCATCACCACCACTTCCTAGTAGTCTGTAGGATCATTGATGAGGACATCAATACCATTGTTACACCCACAGGCCCTGCTGCTATACATACTGGACCAATTACTAGAGCTCGCGCACGCCAATTAAATTACCAGGTACTTTCGTTTCTTGGTAATGATTCTAATGTTCATGAGAATATGATGCTGCCTAAATTGGATACATTTGTTTTGCTTACAAATGAAGGGCCTAACTTTGAGAAGGATGAACATTGGAGCAAGAACAAGCATGGAGATGATGGCATGCGCATGGGAAACAAGAACGGAGTTACAAGTGATGATTTCAGGACGTTGAAGCCACCATAATGCGTGCATGAAGCCTTGGACGAAATATACAAGATGCTACTTCATAACTTTCGTCCAGAGGCTATTCTAGGTGCTGCGTCACCTTATTATTGGGCCAGGCCCATGTAATTTCGAAATACATAAGTATAGGCTGTTTTTAGAGTCCGTATGTGTGGGGAAACAAGAGATAGGGTTGGTTTCGGACCCCTTCCTCAAGGGCCACGAAATTCCCCCCTCTTCCTCCATATATACAGCCCTTAGGGCGTCGTTTAGACTTTGGGTTTTGTTTAGATTAAAAGTTCGCCATAGCTGCAACTTCGCGTACTTTGTTTGTGTTCAGCGACCAGACAAAGGCGTCACAGAACTCCACCTTGATCAATAAAGCTTTCATCTTATATTCGCAATATCCAGATTGCAATCTCAGTTTCTTGCTTGTTCTTCGTTTGCTCGCAGGAAACAGACCCTCGTGGTCAGGTTGATCGTGCTCCGGCGTGGTCGATAACCTCTCGGAGTTGGTTTAGCGATTGCTAAGGCGCGACGTCCTCGCACGTTCGTAGTCGGATCGTCAAAGTCGACTTCCACCAAAGCGATATCCATCATCTCATCGAAAGACGGGACACCTTTGCCTCTATCAATCATATTCTTTTGTGTTTCTATTGCTGCTAACCATGGCAGGATCACAAGCCGATGAGACTGATTGGGAGAACATGACGAACAAGGGGTTGCATGATAAATTTCAGCAAATGATGACTGGCCAGGTGGGAGATGTGCTAAACAGATTTGAAGAGGCTATGGAGAAGATAGATGCCGTGGAGAAGTCGTTTGAGACAAAGCTGGATAACAGGTTTAATGAATTGCTCAAGCATCTTCCCCAACCACCACCGGCTGCACCTGTCGCACCTCTACAACAACAACAACCACATCTCCAACGCCGCCTTCCAAATCAAGTGGGACGAGCACAGCGCGTTCCAGTTGAGACTGGTCAAAATTCGGGTGCCGCTGCACCTACTGTTGATGCTTCTTTGGCTCCTGCTACTGCGGCGGCTGAGGAGGATGACGATTATGCGGGCGATTATGAGGATGAGGTTGATCAAAATCAGAACTACGTGCAGCCACCAGCACCACCTCCAGCAGGTCGACCTCAGGTATATATTCGCAACGGTAGGCCTGCACCACCACCACAGGTACGAGATCATGACCATGTTCCTAAACTGAAATTGAATATTCCACCGTTTGAGGGTAGATACATTCCTGATGTATATCTTACTTGGGAGTTAGAAACTGAACAACGTTTTACATGTTTACAATATCCTGAGGAGAGATAGGTTGCTGCTGCTGTTTGTGCTTTCACTAGTTTTGCATGTGTATGGTGGTCTGAACATTGTAGATTATATCCTATTCCAGCTACTTGGGCTGCTTTGAAAACTGCTATGCGTACTCGTTGGGTTCCACCATATTATCAACGTGAATTGCTTCAAAAACTGCAGCGTTTACGACAACGGAAAAATTCTGTAGAAGAATATTATCAGGAATTACAAACTGGCATGATTAGATGTGGTATTGTTGAGGAGAATGAAGCTATGTTTGCACGTTTTATGGGTGGTTTAAATAGAGAGATTCAGACCATTCTAGAGTATAAGGAGTATACTAATATCACCCGTTTATTCCATCTTGCTTGTAAAGCTGAACGTGAATAGCAGGATCGATAAGCATTGGCGCGAACTAACTTTTCTGCAGGTCGACCTTCATCATGGACACCGTGTGCATCTTCTACTTCCACTGCACCAGCACCTCCATCAGGTTCCACCTCCAGCCGTGATACAAGAAAGCAGGCACAACCACCACTATCTGCCAAGAGCGCACCTGCCGGGCCTGCACAGAGCTCTTCTTCTTCCATGGCATCAACAGGGCACACAAGTGATATTATTTGTCGTCGTTGTAAGGGAAGAGGACATTATGCACGAGAATGCAAATCTCAGCGTGTAATGATTGCTACTGAGGATGGTGGGTATGAGTCCGCTAGTGGCTATGATGAGGAGACTTTGGCTCTTATTACACGTGAAGAACATGGTGGAGATGATTCTGAAAATGAGACGCAATACATGGCTCCTGAAGACGCTGACAGGTATGAATGTTTAGTTGCTCAACGTGTTTTGAGTGTGCAGGTCACACAAGCAGAGCAAAATCAGAGGCATAATTTGTTCCCTACAAAGGGAGTTGTGAAGGAACGTTCTGTTCGCGTCATCATAGATGGAGGGAGCTGTAACAACTTGGCTAGCATGGAGATGGTGGAGAAACTATCTCTCACCACAAGACCACATCCACATCCTTACTACATCCAATGGTTCAACAACAGCGGCAAGGTTAAGGTAACACGTACTGTTCGTGTGCATTTTAGTATCTCTACATATGCTGATTATGTTGATTGTGATGTGGTACCCATGCATGCATGTTCCTTATTACTTGGTAGACCATGGCAATTTGATAAAAACTCTGTACACCATGGTAGAAACAATCAGTATACTCTTGTTCATAAGGATAAAAATATTACTTTGCTTCCTATGACTCCTGATTCCATTTTGAAAGATGACATTAGTAGAGCTAATAAAGCAAAACAGGAGAAAAATAAGAGTGAAAATCAGATTGTGGCAAAAGAATTTGAGCAACAAATGAAACCTAATAATAAACCATCTAGTGTTGTTTCTGAAATTAAATTGAAAAGTGCATGTTTACTTGCCACAAAATCTGATATTGATGAGCTAGATTTCAACAAATCTGTTTGCTATGCTTTTGTGTGCAAAGAGGCATTATTTTCATTCGAGGACGTGCCTTCCTCTTTGCCCCCTGCTGTCACTAACATTTTGTAGGAGTTCGCTGACGTCTTTCCACAAGACGTGCCACCGGGATTACCACCTATTCGAGGGATTGAGCATCAAATTGACTTAATTCCCGGTGCATCGCTACCCAACCGTGCACCATACCGTACCAATCCAGAGGAGACGAAGAAGATTATGCGTCAAGTACAGGAGCTGCTCGACAAAGGTTATATACGCGAATCTCTTAGTCCTTGTGCTGTTCCTATTATACTTGTGCCTAAAAAGGATGGTACATTGATGAGGACATCAATACCATTGTTACACCCACAGCCCCTGCTGCTATACATACTGGACCAATTACTAGAGCTCGCGCACGCCAATTAAATTACCAGGTACTTTCGTTTCTTGGTAATGATTCTAATATTCATGAGAATATGATGCTGCCTAAATTGGATACATTTGTTTTGCTTACAAATGAAGGGCCTAGCTTTGAGAAGGATGAACATTGGACCAAGAACAAGCATGGAGATGATGGCATGCGCATGGGGAACAAGAACGGAGTTACAAGTGATGATTTCAAGACGTTGAAGCCACCATAATGCGTGCATGAAACCTTGGACGAAATATACAAGATGCTACTTCATAACTTTCGTCCAGAGGCTATTCTAGGTGCTGCGTCACCTTATTATTGGGCCAGGCCCATGTAATTTCGAAATACATCAGTATAGGCTGTTTTTAGAGTCTGTATGTGTGGGGAAACAAGAGATAGGGTTGGTTTCGGACCCCTTCCTCAAGGGCCACGAAATTCCCCCCCCCCCCTCTTCCTCCATATATACAGCCCTTAGGGCGTCGTTTAGACTTTGGGTTTTGTTTAGATTAAAAGTTCGCCATAGCTGCAACTTCGCGTACTTCGTTTGTGTTCAGCGACCAGACAAAGGCGTCACAGAACTCCACCTTGATCAATAAAGCTTTCATCTTATATTCGCAATATCCAGATTGCAATCTCAGTTTCTTGCTTGTTCTTCGTTTGCTCGCAGGAAACAGACCCTCGTGGTCAGGTTGATCGTGCTCCGGCGTGGTCGATAACCTCTCGGAGTTGGTTTAGCGATTGCTAAGGCGCGACGTCCTCGCACGTTCGTAGTCGGATCGTCAAAGTCGACTTCCACCAAAGCGATATCCATCATCTCATCGAAAGACGGGACACCTTTGCCTCTATCAAGTGGTATCAGATTTCCAGGTTGCTCGGTGAGATTTTATAGTTTTTCATAGTTTAGATCGAGTCTGTTCTTCATACCTACAGTCCACGAAAAAGCCACAAAAAAAATTAGGGTTAGTTCATCATATCCGAACCAATCTGAGCCTTTGCATAATCTTTTTAGGGTTTTTTGCTTTGTTGAATTTGCGGTTGCATCGTCGTGTCAAGTTGCTGGTCTTAGAGCCTAGTCTTTTAGAGTTTCGAGTTCTGGTCATAAGTTGTCACGCCGCCGCCGCACCATCATCATCGCCTTGCCATCTACCACCATTGCTTATCCGCCACCGCTTTGCATCCGTATCCATATACCACCACCAATCCGTATCCATATACCACCACCGATCCGTATCCATATACCACTACCGCTACCATATACCACCACCGCTGCCATATCCTACCGCCATATATCCACCACCAATCCGAGTTCTTTTCATATTCGGTTGGTTTTAGAGATCCATATATTTTCCGTTTCGTGTTTCCTTGCCTGAGTAGGTCTCGGAAAAAAAAAATCGGCAACCAAAAATATTTTTTCCCTATCCTATTTTTAGGCCCCGGGTAGTGTTTTGAGACACTCGCCATTATAGTGATTTTTTGTCGCACTTTTTCGTCGTCGCTGCCCTGATTTCCGAAAAAAAAATAGTCAAAAAATTTTGTGCCCATCCTGTCAGTTTGACCTGGGAAGAGTTTTGAGACACTCGCCATTATAGTGATTTTTCGCAAAAAAAAAGAGGAGCGCAAAAAAAAAGAGCGAAAAAAATTCCAGAGTGTGCTTTTCCCTTGTTTACGTGCAGCGCCGTGATTTTGTTAGTGTTCTTGGCTCGCGTCTCTAGCACGGTCTAGCCTAGGACCAGCACAGTACCGTCGTTGAGCGTTTATTCAACTTTGCATCTCTGAATTGATTATTGCTTACCATTTTGCTACCATATTATAAGCCTTCCCAGCTCCACATAAGTCTACATCGTGCGTTTGACTCTTCCTGGTAATCGCTATATCCAAGCTTTGAGAGTTTTTGACTACAACGGTTGCCGATCACCACCTGCTGCTGGGTAAGAACTGGTAAGAATTTGAGATTCGCTTGAAGGTTTTGTGACACACCACCATCACCACCACTTCTAGTAGTCTGCAGGATCATATTCTTTTGTGTTTCTTTTGCTGCTAACCATGGCAGGTTCACAAGCCGATGAGACTGATTGGGAGAACATGAAGAACAAGGAGTTGCATGATAAATTTCAGCAAATGATGAGTGGCCAGGTGGGAGATGTGCTAAACAGATTTGAAGAGGCTATGGAGAAGATAGATGCCGTGGAGAAGTCGTTTGAGACAAAGCTGGATAACAAGTTTACTGAATTACTCAAGCGTCTTCCCCAACCACCACCGGCTGCACATGTCGCACCTCTACAACAACAACAACAACCACATCTCCAACGCCGCCTTCCAAATCAAGTGGGACGGGCACAGCGCGTTCCAATTGAGATTGGTCAAAATTCGGGTGCTGCTGCACCTACTGTTGATGCTTCTTTGGCTCCTGCTCCTGCGGCGGCTGAGGAGGATGACGATTATGCGGGCGATTATGAGGATGAGGTTGATCAAAATCAGAACTACGTGCAGCCACCAGCACCACCACCAGCAGGTCGACCTCAGGTATATATTCGCAACGGTAGGCCGGCACCACCACCTCAGGTACGAGATCATTACCATCTCCCTAAACTGAAGTTGAATATTCCACCATTTGAGGGTAGATATGTTCCTGATATATATCTTACTTGGGAGTTAGAAACTGAACAACGATTTACATGTTTACAATATCCTGAGGAGAGACGTGTTCCTGCTGCTGTTTGTGCTTTCACTAGCTTTGCATGTGTTTGGTGGTCTGAACATTGTAGATTATATCCTGTTCCAACTACTTGGGCTGCTTTGAAAACTGCTATGCGTACTCATTGGGTTCCACCATATTATCAACGTGAATTACTTCAAAAATTGCAGCGTTTAAGACAAGGGAAAAATTCTGTAGAAGAATATTATCAGGAATTACAAACTGGCATGATTAGATGTGGTATTGTTGAGGAGAATGAAGCTATTGCTACTGAGGATGGTGGGTATGAGTCCGCTAGTGACTATGATGAGGAGACTTTGGCTCTTATTACACGTGAAGAACATGGTGGAGATGATTCTGAAAATGAGACGCAATACATGGCTCCTGAAGACGCTGACAGGTATGAATGTTTAGTTGCTCAACGTGTTTTGAGTGTGCAGGTCACACAAGCAGAGCAAAATCAGAGGCATAATTTGTTCCATACAAAGGGAGTTGTGAAGGAACGTTCTGTTCGCGTCATCATCGATGGAGGGAGCTGTAACAACTTGGCTAGCATGGAGATGGTGGAGAAGCTATCTCTCACCACAAGACCACATCCACATCCTTACTACATCCAATGGTTCAACAACAGCGGCAAGGTTAAGGTAACACGTACCGTTTGTGTGCATTTTAGTATCTCTACATATGCTGATTATGTTGATTGTGATGTGGTACCCATGCAAGCATGTTCCTTATTACTAGGTAGACCATGGCAATTTGATAAAAATTCTGTACACCATGGTAGAAACAATCAGTATATTCTTGTTCATAAGGATAAAAATATTACTTTGCTTCCTATGACTCCTGATTCCATTTTGAAAGATGACATTAATAGAGCTAATAAAGCAAAACAGGAGAAAAATAAGAGTGAAAATCAGATTGTGGCAAAGGAATTTGAGCAACAAATGAAACCTAATAATAAACCATCTAGTGTTGTTTCTGAAATTAAATTGAAAAGTGCATGTTTACTTGCCACAAAATCTGATATTGATGAACTAGATTTCCACAAATCTGTTTGCTATGCTTTTGTGTGCAAAGAGGCATTATTTTCATTCGAGGACGTGCCTTCCTCTTTGCCCCCTGCTGTCACTAACATTTTGCAGGAGTTCGCTGACGTCTTCCCACAAGACGTGCCACCGGGATTACCACCTATTCGAGGGATTGAGCATCAAATTGACTTAATTCCCGGTGCATCGCTACCCAACCGTGCACCATACCGTACCAATCCAGAGGAGACGAAGGAGATTATGCGTCAAGTACAGGAGCTGCTTGACAAAGGTTATATACGCGAATCTCTTAGTCCTTGTGCTGTTCCTATTATACTCGTGCCTAAAAAGGATGGTACGTCGCGTATGTGTGTTGATTGTAGAGGCATTAATAATATTACTATTCATTATCGTCATCCTATTCCTAGGCTAGATGATATGCTTGATGAATTGAGTGGCTCTACAATATTCTCCAAAGTTGATTTGCGTAGTGGATACCATCAAATTCGTATGAAATTGGGAGATGAATGGAAAACTGCCTTTAAAACTAAGTTTGGTTTATATGAGTGGTTAGTCATGCCTTTTGGGTTAACTAATGCACCTAGTACTTTCATGAGACTAATGAACGAAGTTTTACGTGCTTTCATTGGACGATTTGTGGTAGTCTATTTTGATGATATACTGATTTATAGCAAATCTTTGGAAGAACATTTGGAACATTTACGTGCTGTTTTTATTGCTCTACGTGATGCACGTTTGTTTGGTAACCTTGGGAAGTGCACCTTTTGCACCGACCGAGTATCTTTTCTTGGCTATGTTGTTACTCCACAGGGAATTGAAGTTGATAAAGCCAAGATTGAAGCTATTGAGAGTTGGCCGCAGCCCAAAACGGTCACACAAGTGCGGAGTTTTCTTGGACTCGCTGGTTTCTATAGGCGTTTTGTGAGAGATTTTAGCACCATTGCTGCACCTCTCAACGAGCTTACAAAGAAGGATGTGCCTTTTGTTTGGGGTACCGCACAGGAAGAAGCCTTCACGGTATTGAAAGATAAGTTGACACATGCTCCTTTACTCCAACTTCCTGATTTGAATAAGACTTCTTGATAGAGGCAAAGGTGTCCCGTCTTTCGATGAGATGATGGATATCGCTTTGGTGGAAGTCGACTTTGACGATCCGACTACGAACGTGCGAGGACGTCGCGCCTTAGCAATCGCTAAACCAACTCCGAGAGGTTATCGACCACGCCGGAGCACGATCAACCTGACCACGAGGGTCTGTTTCCTGCGAGCAAACGAAGAACAAGCAAGAAACTGAGATTGCAATCTGGATATTGCGAATATAAGATGAAAGCTTTATTGATCAAGGTGGAGTTCTGTGACGCCTTTGTCTGGTCGCTGAACACAAACGAAGTACGCGAAGTTGCAGCTATGGCGAACTTTTAATCTAAACAAAACCCAAAGTCTAAACGACGCCCTAAGGGCTGTATATATGGAGGAAGAGGGGGGGAATTTCGTGGCCCTTGAGGAAGGGGTCCGAAACCAACCCTATCTCTTGTTTCCCCACACATACGGACTCTAAAAACAGCCTATACTGATGTATTTCGAAATTACATGGGCCTGGCCCAATAATAAGGTGACGCAGCACCTAGAATAGCCTCTGGACGAAAGTTATGAAGTAGCATCTTGTATATTTCGTCCAAGGTTTCATGCACGCATTATGGTGTCTTCAACGTCTTGAAATCATCACTTGTAACTCCGTTCTTGTTCCCCATGCGCATGCCATCATCTCCATGCTTGTTCTTGCTCCAATGTTCATCCTTCTCAAAGCTAGGCCCTTCATTTGTAAGCAAAACAAATGTATCCAATTTAGGCAGCATCATATTCTCATGAATATTAGAATCATTACCAAGAAACGAAAGTACTTGGTAATTTAATTGGCGTGCGCGAGCTCTAGTAATTGGTCCAGTATGTATAGCAGCAGGGGCTGTGGGTGTAACAATGGTATTGATGTCCTCATCATCCTCCCCTTCTTGAAATGAAGTCGTCCTCGACGGAAGCTCATCTTCCTCACCCAAATAAGGCTTCAAATCTGCAATGTTAAAAGTGGGACTAACCCCAAAATCTGCAGGCAGCTCAAGTTTATATGCATTATCATTTATTTTCTCTAACACCTTAAAAGGACCATCAGCACGTGGCATTAGCTTTGATTTGCGCAAATCAGGAAATCTATCCTTACGCAAATGTAACCAAACAAGATCTCCAGGTGCAAACACAACATGTTTTCTACCCTTATCTCCAGCAAGTTTATATTTAGCATTCATACGCTCAATGTTTTCCTTAGTTAACTCATGCATTTTTAAGATCAATTCAGCACGTTGTTTAGCATCAAAATTAACCTTCTCTGAAGATGGAAGAGGCAACAAATCAATAGGTGCACGAGGTAGGAAACCATACACAATTTCAAAAGGGCACATCTTAGTAGTACAATGCAATGAACGATTATAAGCAAACTCAATATGAGGCAAGCATTCTTCCCACATTTTCTTATTATTCTTCAAAACAGCCCTAAGCATAGTAGACAATGTTCTATTGACTACTTCAGTTTGTCCATCAGTTTGGGGGTGACAAGTAGTACTAAAAAGCAGTTTAGTCCCCAACTTAGCCCATAAACATCTCCAAAAGTGGCTAAGAAATTTAGTATCACGATCGGAAACAATAGTATTTGGCACACCATGCAAGCGAATAATTTCACGAAAGAACAAATCAGCAACATTAACAGCATCATCGCTTTTATGACATGGTATAAAGTGTGCCATTTTCGAGAATCTATCCACGACAACAAATATGCTATCCCTCCCCTTCTTTGTTCGAGGTAAACCTAAAACAAAGTCCATAGATATATCCTCCCAAGGAACACTAGGTACAGGCAAAGGCATATATAAACCATGAGGATTGAGTCGTGACTTAGCTTTTTGACATGTAGTGCAGCGAGCAACAAAACGCTCAACATCCCGTCTCATCTTTGGCCAAAAGAAATGTGTAGCAAGTACGTCCTCCGTCTTCTTCACGCCAAAGTGTCCCATTAATCCTCCTCCATGCGCCTCCTGCAACAACAAAAGACGAAGAGGGCTAGCTGGAATGCATAGCTTGTTAGCACGGAACACAAATCCATCATTAACGACAAACTTGTTCCAGGTTCTTCCTTCTTTACAATTCTGCAATACATCTTTAAAATCAGCATCATGCACATATTGATCTTTGATGGTCTCCAAACCAAATATTTTGAAGTCAAGTTGTGAAAGCATAGTATAGCGACGAGACAATGCATCAGCAATAACATTTTCTTTACCCTTCTTGTGTTTAATGACATAAGGGAAAGTTTCAATGAATTCAACCCATTTAGCATGTCTACGATTCAGTTTAGCTTGACTTTTAATATGTTTCAAAGATTCATGATCAGAATGTATAACAAATTCTTTGGGCCATAAATAATGTTGCCATGTTTCTAAAGTCCGAACAAGAGCATATAGTTCTTTATCATAAGTAGAATAATTCAGACTAGGCCCACTCAATTTTTCAGAAAAGTATGCAACAGGTTTGCCATCTTGTAATAACACACCTCCTAATCCAATGCCACTAGCATCACATTCAAGCTCAAAAGTCTTATTAAAATCAGGAAGTTGGAGTAAAGGAGCATGTGTCAACTTATCTTTCAAGACCGTGAAGGCTTCTTCCTGTGCGGTACCCCAAACAAAAGGCACAACCTTCTTTGTAAGCTCGTTGAGAGGTGCAGCAATGGTGCTAAAATCTCTCACAAAACGCCTATAGAAACCAGCGAGTCCAAGAAAACTCCGCACTTGTGTGACCGTTTTGGGCTGCGGCCAACTCTCAATAGCTTCAATCTTGGCTTTATCAACTTCAATTCCCTGTGGAGTAACAACATAGCCAAGAAAAGATACTCGGTCGGTGCAAAAGGTGCACTTCCCAAGGTTACCAAACAAACGTGCATCACGTAGAGCAATAAAAACAGCACGTAAATGTTCCAAATGTTCTTCCAAAGATTTGCTATAAATCAGTATATCATCAAAATAGACCACCACAAATCGTCCAATGAAAGCACGTAAAACTTCGTTCATTAGTCTCATGAAAGTACTAGGTGCATTAGTTAACCCAAAAGGCATGACTAACCACTCATATAAACCAAACTTAGTTTTAAATGTAGTTTTCCATTCATCTCCCAATTTCATACGAATTTGATGGTATCCACTACGCAAATCAACTTTGGAGAATATTGTAGAGCCACTCAATTCATCAAGCATATCATCGAGCCTAGGAATAGGATGACGATAACGAATAGTAATATTATTAATGCCTCTACAATCAACACACATACGCGACGTACCATCCTTTTTAGGCACGAGTATAATAGGAACAGCACAAGGACTAAGAGATTCGCGTATATAACCTTTGTCGAGCAGCTCCTGTACTTGACGCATAATCTCCTTCGTCTCCTCTGGATTGGTACGGTATGGTGCACGGTTGGGTAGCGATGCACCAGGAATTAAGTCAATTTGATGCTCAATCCCTCGAATAGGTGGTAATCCCGGTGGCACGTCTTGTGGGAAGACGTCAGCGAACTCCTGCAAAATGTTAGTGACAGCAGGGGGCAAAGAGGAAGGCACGTCCTCGAATGAAAATAATGCCTCTTTGCACACAAAAGCATAGCAAACAGATTTGCTGAAATCTAGTTCATCAATATCAGATTTTGTGGCAAGTAAACATGCACTTTTCAATTTAATTTCAGAAACAACACTAGATGGTTTATTATTAGGTTTCATTTGTTGCTCAAATTCCTTTGCCACAATCTGCACTCTTATTTTTCTCCTGTTTTGCTTTATTAGCTCTATTAATGTCATCTTTCAAAATGGAATCAGGAGTCATAGGAAGCAAAGTAATATTTTTATCCTTATGAACAAGAGTATACTGATTGTTTCTACCATGGTGTACAGAATTTTTATCAAATTGCCATGGTCTACCTAGTAATAAGGAACATGCTTGCATGGGTACCACATCACAATCAACATAATCAGCATATGTAGAGATACTAAAATGCACACGAACAGTACGTGTTACCTTAACCTTGCCGCTGTTGTTGAACATTGGATGTAGTAAGGATGTGGATGTGGTCTTGTGGTGTGATGAGGACATCAATACCATTGTTACACCCACAGTCCCTGCTGCTATACATACTGGACCAATTACTAGAGCTCGCGCACGCCAATTAAATTACCAGGTACTTTCGTTTCTTGGTAATGATTCTAATATTCATGAGAATATGATGCTGCCTAAATTGGATACATTTGTTTTGCTTACAAATGAAGGGCCTAGCTTTGAGAAGGATGAACATTGGAGCAAGAACAAGCATGGAGATGATGGCATGCGCATGGGGAACAAGAACGGAGTTACAAGTGATGATTTCAAGACGTTGAAGCCACCATAATGCGTGCATGAAACCTTGGACGAAATATACAAGATGCTACTTCATAACTTTCGTCCAGAGGCTATTCTAGGTGCTGCGTCACCTTATTATTGGGCCAGGCCCATGTAATTTCGAAATACATCAGTATAGGCTGTTTTTAGAGTCCGTATGTGTGGGGAAACAAGAGATAGGGTTGGTTTCGGACCCCTTCCTCAAGGGCCACGAAATTCCCCCCCTCTTCCTCCATATATACAGCCCTTAGGGCGTCGTTTAGACTTTGGGTTTTGTTTAGATTAAAAGTTCGCCATAGCTGCAACTTCGCATACTTCGTTTGTGTTCAGCAACCAGACAAAGGCGTCACAGAACTCCACCTTGATCAATAAAGCTTTCATCTTATATTCGCAATATCCAGATTGCAATCTCAGTTTCTTGCTTGTTCTTCGTTTGCTCGCAGGAAACAGACCCTCGTGGTCAGGTTGATCGTGCTCCGGCGTGGTCGATAACCTCTCGGAGTTGGTTTAGCGATTGCTAAGGCGCGACGTCCTCGCACGTTCGTAGGCGGATCGTCAAAGTCGACTTCCACCAAAGCGATATCCATCATCTCATCGAAAGACGGGACACCTTTGCCTCTATCATACATCGCGTATGTGTGTTGATTGTAGAGGCATTAATAACATTACTATTCGTTATCGTCATCCTATTCCTAGGCTAGATGATATGCTTGATGAATTGAGTGGCTCTACAATATTTTCCAAAGTTGATTTGCGTAGTGGATACCATCAAATTCATATGAAATTGGGACATGAATGGAAAACTGCATTAAAACTAAGTTTGGTTTATATGAGTGGTTAGTCATGCCTTTTGGGTTAACTAATGCACCTAGTACTTTCATGAGACTAATGAACGAAGTTTTACGTGCTTTTATTGGACGATTTGTGGTAGTCTATTTTGATGATATACTGATTTATAGCAAATCTTTGGAAGAACATTTGGAACATTTACGTGTTGTTTTTATTGCTCTACGTGATGCACGTTTGTTTGGTAACCTTGGGAAGTGCACCTTTTGCACCGACCGAGTATCTTTTCTTGGCTATGTTATTACTCCACAGGGAATTGAAGTTGATAAAGCCAAGATTGAAGCTATTGAGAGTTGGCTGCAGCCCAAAACGGTCACACAAGTGAGGAGTTTCCTTGGCCTCGCTGGTTTCTATAGGCATTTTGTGAGAGATTTCAGCACCATTGCTGCACCTCTCAACGAGCTTACAAAGAAGGATGTGCCTTTTGTTTGGGGTACCGCACAGGAAGAAGCCTTCCCGGTATTGAAAGGACACATGCTCCTTTACTCCAACTTCCTGATTTTAATAAGACTTTTGAGCTTGAATGTGATGCTAGTGGAATTGGATTAGGAGGTGTGTTATTACAAGATGGTAAACCTGTTGCATACTTTTCTGAAAAATTGAGTGGGCCTAGTCTGAATTATTCTACTTATGATGAAGAACTATATGCTCTTTTTCGGACTTTAGAAACATGGCAACATTATTTATGGCCCAAAGAATTTGTTATACATTCTGATCATGAATCTTTGAAACATATTAAAAATCAAGCTAAACTGAATCGTAGACATGCTAAATGGGTTGAATTCATTGAAACTTTCCCTTATGTCATTAAACACAAGAAGGGTAAAGAAAATGTTATTGCTGATGCATTGTCTCGTCGCTATACTATGCTGTCACAACTTGACTTCAAAATATTTGGTTTGGAGACCATCAAAGATCAATATGTGCATGATGCTGATTTTAAAGATGTTTTGCAGAATTGTAAAGAAGGAAGAACCTGGAACAAGTTTGTCGTTAATGATGGATTTGTGTTCCGTGCTAACAAGCTATGCATTCCAGCTAGCTCTTTTCGTCTTTTGTTGTTGCAGGAGGCGCATGGAGGAGGATTAATGGGACACTTTGGCGTGAAGAAGACGGAGGACGTACTTGCTACACATTTCTTTTGGCCAAAGATGAGACGGGATGTTGACCGTTTTGTTGCTCGCTGCACTACATGTCAAAAAGCTAAGTCACGACTCAATCCTCATAGTTTATATATATGCCTTTGCCTGTACCTAGTGTTCCTTGGGAGGATATATCTATGGACTTTGTTTTAGGTTTACCTCGAACAAAGAAGGGGAGGGATAGCATATTTGTTGTCGTGGATAGATTCTCAAAAATGGCACACTTTATACCATGTCATAAAAGCGATGATGCTGTTAATGTTGCTGATTTGTTCTTCCGTGAAATTATTCGTTTGCATTGTGTGCCAAATACTATTGATTCAGATCGTGATACTAAATTTCTTAGCCACTTTTGGAGATGTTTATGGGCTAAGTTGGGGACTAAACTGCTTTTTAGTACTACTTGTCACCCCCAAACTGATGGACAAACTGAAGTAGTCAATAGAACATTGTCTACTATGCTTAGGGCTGTTTTGAAGAATAATAAGAAAATGTGGGAAGAATGCTTGCCTCATATTGAGTTTGCTTATAATCGTTCATTGCATTCTACTACTAAGATGTGCCCTTTTGAAATTGTGTATGGTTTCCTACCTCGTGCACCTATTGATATGTTGCCTCTTCCATATTCGGAGAAGGTTAATTTTGATGCTAAACAACGTGCTGAATTGATCTTAAAAATGCATGAGTTAACTAAGGAAAACATTGAGCGTATGAATGCTAAATATAAACTTGCTGGAGATAAGGGTAGAAAACATGTTGTGTTTGCACCTGGAGATTGATGAGGACATGACTACCTTGGATACGACCAAAAATATTGCATACATGCATATTTGTGAGGTGATTTCTAGTGCAAACTATTCAATAATCTATTTATGTTATTCAGAACAAAAATACTTCACACACTTTTGTGTTTTGTCTAATTGCAGGTGTATGGGACATTTGTACAATCCACATATGAAGATAAGGCAAAAGGAGAAGTTTAGGTTCTGTTCAAAAAGTCCTCTCACGTCACTTTTGGGCCAAGAGAAGATAGAGTCCAAGTCTCTCACGTTCTGGATTCAGATTCGGACTGCACAGACATACCTGACTCAAAACGCCAACAACTTTTTCATACGGACTCCGAATTGGGTGATTCTTTTTTTGTTGGAAACTAGATTTCGTGCTCTTTCCAACCCAATTGGATTCACCTTTAAATTCGTCCGGAGCGTTGAGTTATGGTCGAAACAATCTGACGTTGCACCAGAATCCGAGTCAAACTACAAGTCCAAAGGTGTTGCATCACCTCCACTTGGGCCCATGAGCCTTGTACGACCTAGGGTTGGTTTTAGGCTGCCTTGGGACGTCCTCCCACCTCCTTGGCCGCCACCCCTTGCTCCTATATAAGTAGATCCATCTAGTAGCTTTTTCCTTGGAATTTGTTTAGTTAAAAGTTAGCCATTGCAACTTCGTGTACTTCGTTTGTGTCCAACGACCAGACCAAGACCGCTTACGGATTCCCACCACTATCAATACTTCATATATATTCGCAATATTCAGATTGCATTATCATATTCTTGCTCGTTCTTCGATTGCTTGCAGGAATAGACCTTCGTGGTCAGGCTGATCGTGCTTCCGGCATCGTCAGTAACCTCAGGAGATTGGTTTAGCGATTGATAAGGCGCAACGTCGTGCACGTTTGTAGTCGGATCGTCAAAGTCGTCTCCACCAAATCGATAGTTATCATCTCATCGAAAGATCGGGACACCTTTGCCTCTATCAAGTGGTATCAGTTTTCAGGTTGCTCGGTGAGAATTTCCAATTTCCCCTAGATTAGATTTATTTTCTTACCTATTGTCCAAGAAAAAGCCACAAAAAAGTTAGATCTATTCATCCTTTTGTCCAAGCCAGTCTGAGCCTTTGCAATTTTCTATTCATTGTTTGCATTATTGAATTATCGGTTGCATCGTCGTGTTGAGTTGCTGGTCTTAGTGTCTAGTTCCTTTAGAGTTCCGAGTTCTGTTCACATTAGTCACGTCGCCGCTGCATCGTTATCCCTTCTGCTGTCCACCACACCATCCATCAAATTCCACCATGTGCTACCTATAGTTCATTGTCACAATCATAGTTGAGGTCGTTCACATCTTCGCTTGATCCAATCTGCATCTTATCTAGTTTGTCTTGGAAAGAGGGAGAGAAAAAAAAAGATAGAGAAAAAAAAAGAGAGAAAAAAAAAAGAAGTCAGAAAAAAAAGAGAAAGAAAAAAGTGTGAGGAAAAAAAAAGAGAGAAGAAAAAAAACAAAATTCGGATCTATCTAGACTCAATCTCGTAGTTGAATTCGGATTGGAATCTGTTTTGTGCACTGTTTAGTAAAACAGGCATACCTTCCTCATACGAAGTCCGTTTTGACTCCGCGAGTACTCAAATGAAAGCTAGCGACGAGCCGCATCTAAATAGTTGCAGAGACTAGTTTAATATTTGACACCTCAAAATCGTCTTCTAAATAGGTCTTTTTGCCCTCCGAAGTTCGCGGACACAGCTTATTCCAGTTTTTCAAGCCAGTTTCAGAATTCTTTCACTCCTCATATCAACTCGGAATTGAGTGATTCTTTTTGCATTGGAAAGCTTGAGTTAGTAGCATTATTTGAAAAAAATTATCAGAAAATTGGCACAAACTTTTCAAGAGGAAAGTTGGAGAGAGTTGTTGTATATCCTGCTTGGCAGTTGTTTTTCATCATTATCTTTACTGCCGTTGTGATCTTCACTTATATCTTGCTGTCCAGAGCTACTTAGTATCCTTCATTGATGCTAGTTGTGCTACGCCGTGACCTCATTAGTGTTCTAGGCTCGCGTCTCTAGTCCGGTCTAGCCTAGGACCAGCACAGTACCGTCGTTGAGCGTTTATTCAACATTGCATCTCTGAATTGATTATTGCTAATATTTTGCTACCATATTAGCCAACCTAGCTCCACATATTTCTACACCGTGTATACGTACGTTCCCCTGGCAATCGCTTTACTCAATCTTTGGAGTTATTTGACACCGCTGGTTGCCTGTCACCACCTGCTGCTTGGTAAGAACTTGTAAGATATTGATATTTGCTTTACTGTGAGCGCTTTACCACCACATCCTAGTAGTTCATAGGAACATTATTCTTGAATTTTGTTTCTTGTTTCTACTAATCATGACAGGATCTAGAGTCAATTCATGGGGTTTGTCGATCGTGGGAGATGTGCCATCACCTATGCAAATACCACAACCGTCACGAGAGGTGCACAAACATCCAAATGCACATGATCAGGTTAATGTTTCTATACCACCATTTAATGGCCGTTTTACACCTGCTTTATATATTGAATGGGAGTTTGACCTAAATAATATATTTGCTTCCAATAATTTTGATGTACGTAAAAAAGTTAAGGTTGCGGTTGGTTCTTTCACTGGTTATGCTGTAGTTTGGTGGAGTGAATATTGTCGGTTACACCCTAATGATATACCTACTACTTGGGATGATTTGAAACTTGCCATGCGACATACATTCGTTCCCGCTTATTATACTCGTGACATGATTACAAAGTTGCAACATTTAGAACAAGGTAGTGACACCGTAACGAAATATTATGATACTTTACAAACTACCTTGCTGCATTCCTCTTTAGAAGAAAGTGAAGAAGATTTTATGGATAGATTTTGGGGAGGATTAAATCGTGACATTCAGGAGATACTAATACATGAAGAGTGTTGTCCTATGGACCATTTGTTTCATCTTGCTTGCAAAGCTGAACAGGAAATAAAACGACGTGGTGCGCACAAGGAGAACAAGCGCGAGATGCACATTCCAAGAGTTGATACGGTTGTCCCTTCAACTACTAAGCATACTATGACAACCACATCCGTTGTTGTGAGGACTACATCACCTCCACCATGTGACACATCATCACCGAGAGTGCCTACCTCATCTGAGTTGATCATAAGAGGTAATGACAAAGGTACTAATCTTCCACTTCCACATGAGTATGATGAATGTCTTGTCAATTTAAGTGCACCATGCGGTGAGCTACCCACTACTTTGATCACACCAGCTACCTTAGAGGACTATGTTGATGATTTGACTTTGCCATGTGATCAAACAATTTTGAGTGAGCCCATTGAATTAACTATCGATGCAAAAGAATCAAGTGAATCAGGGAATAAATCAGATTTGGATCAAATATGTTTGAAAATAATTGTGCCAATGTTTAATCATTTTGATATGACCTCTAATCTTGGTGATGGTTCATCAATGTTGGGATGGTTTAATGATGAATATTGTCAATCTTTTCATATGAATAAGAGCTTCACTTATATGTGCAAACTGAGTTGCAATACTTTCATGCCTTCTACTTCTTGTGATAATATTTTGGCTTTATATGTTATTAACTATGAAAGTTACTCATGTATACATGTGTCATATGTGCAAAATCCACGGGAAGTAAAAAATGGATGACATATACATATACAACATGTACACCTTGTCTCTTTTGTTAGCCACATTTCAGATTAAGCAACGCCGAGGACGGCTTTGTTTTCAAGAAGGGGAGGATGATGAGGACATGACTACCTTGGATACGACCAAAAATATTGCATACATGCATATTTGTCAGGTGATTTCTAGTGCAAACTATTCAATAATCTATTTATGTTATCCAGAACAAAAATACTTCACACACTTTTGTGTTTTGTGTAATTGCAGGTGTATGGGACATTTGTACAATCCACATATGAAGATAAGGCAAAAGAAGAAGTTTAGGTTCTGTTCAAAAAGTCCTCTCACGTCACTTTTGGGACAAGAGAAGATAGAGTCCAAGTCTCTCACGTTCTGGATTCAGATTCGGACTGCACAGACATACCTGACTCAAAACGCCAACAACTTTTTCATACGGACTCCGAATTGGGTGATTCTTTTTTTGTTGGAAACTAGATTTCGTGCTCTTTCCAACCCAATTGGATTCACCTTTAAATTCGTCCGGAGCATTGAGTTATGGTCGAAACAATCTGACGTTGCACCAGAATCTGAGTCAAACTACAAGTCCAAAGGTGTTCCATTACCTCCACTTGGGCCCATGAGCCTTGTACGACCTAGGGTTGGTTTTAGGCTGCCTTGGGACGTCCTCCAACCTCCTTGGCCGCCACCCCTTGCTCCTATATAAGTAGATCCATCTAGTAGCTTTTTCCTTGGAATTTGTTTAGTTAAAAGTTAGCCATTGCAACTTCGTGTACTTCGTTTGTGTCCAACGACCAGACCAAGACCGCTTACGGATTCCCACCACTATCAATACTTCATATATATTCGCAATATTCAGATTGCATTATCATATTCTTGCTCGTTCTTCGATTGCTTGCAGGAATAGACCTTCGTGGTCAGGCTGATCGTGCTTCCGGCATCGTCAGTAACCTCAGGAGATTGGTTTAGCGATTGATAAGGCGCAACGTCATGCACGTTTGTAGTCGGATCGTCAAAGTCGTCTCCACCAAATCGATAGTTATCATCTCATCGAAAGATCGGGACACCTTTGCCTCTATCAGAGATCTTGTTTGGTTACATTTGCGTAAGGATAGATTTCCTGATTTGCGCAAATCAAAGCTAATGCCACGTGCTGATGGTCCTTTTAAGGTGTTAGAGAAAATAAATGATAATGCATATAAACTTGAGCTGCCTGCAGATTTTGGGGTTAGTCCCACTTTTAACATTGCAGATTTGAAGCCTTATTTGGGTGAGGGAGATGAGCTTCCGTCAAGGACGACTTCATTTCAAGAAGGGGAGGATGATGAGGACATCAATACCATTGTTACACCCACAGCCCCTGCTGCTATACATACTGGACCAATTACTAGAGCTCGCGCACGCCAATTAAATTACCAGGTACTTTTGTTTCTTGGTAATGATTCTAATGTTCATGAGAATATGATGCTGCCTAAATTGGATACATTTGTTTTGCTTACAAATGAAGGGCCTAGCTTTGAGAAGGATGAACATTGGAGCAAGAACAAGCATGGAGATGATGGCATGCGCATGGGGGACAAGAACGGAGTTACAAGTGATGATTTCAGGACATTGAAGCCACCATAATGCGTGCATGAAGCCTTGGACGAAATATGCAAGATGCTACTTCATAACTTTCATCCAAAGGCTATTCTAGGTGCTGCGTCACCTTATTATTGGGCCAGGCCCATGTAATTTCGAAATACTAGAGTATAGGCTATTTTTAGAGTCCGTATGTGTGGGGAAACAAGAGATAGGGTTGGTTTCGGACCCCTTCCCCAAGGGCCACGAAATTCCCCCCTCTTCCTCCATATATACAGCCCTTAGGGCGTCGTTTAGACTTTGGATTTTGTTTAGATTAAAAGTTCGCCATAGCTGCAACTTCGCGTACTTCGTTTGTGTTCAACGACCGGACAAAGGCGTCACAGAACCCCACCTTGATCAATAAAGCTTTCATCTTATATTCGCAATATCCAGATTGCAATCTCAGTTTCTTGCTTGTTCTTCGTTTGCTCGCAGGAAACAGACCCTCGTGGTCAGGTTGATCGTGCTCCGGCGTGGTCAATAACCTCTCGGAGTTGGTTTAGCGATTGCTAAGGCACGACGTCATCGCACGTTCGTAGTCGGGTCGTCAAAGTCGACTTCCACCAAAGCGATATCCATCATCTCATCGAAAGACGGGACACCTTTGCCTCTATCAATAATGCGTGCATGAAGCCTTGGACGAAATATACAAGATGCTACTTCATAACTTTCGTCCAGAGGCTATTCTAGGTGCTGCGTCACCTTATTATTGGGCCAGGCCCATGTAATTTCGAAATACTTGAGTATAGGCTGTTTTGAGAGTCCGTATGTGTGGGGAAACAAGAGATAGGGTTGGTTTCAGAACCCTTCCCAAGGGCCACGAAATTCCCCCCCTCTTCCTCCATATATACAGCCCTTAGGGCATCGTTTAGACTTTGGGGTTTTGTTTAGATTAAAAGTTCGCCATAGCTGCAACTTCGCGTACTTCGTTTGTGTTCAATGACCAGACAAAGGCGTCACAGAACCCCACCTTGATCAATAAAGCTTTCATCTTATATTCGCAATATCCAGATTGCAATCTTAGTTTCTTGCTTGTTCTTCGTTTGCCTGTGGGAAACAGACCTTCGTGGTCAGGTTGATCGTGCTCCGGCGTGGTCAATAACCTCTCGGAGTTGGTTTAGCGATTGCTAAGGCGCGACGTCCTCGCACGTTCGTAGTCGGATCGTCAAAGTCGACTTCCTCCAAAACGATAGCCACCATCTCATCGAAAGACGGGACACCTTTGCCCCTATCAGACACGGAAACCACAACTCAAATTCTCAAAACAAAATGGGTCAAAATTGTCGGAGTTGGTAGCGGAAAGGGCTATGGTGGTGCTATGCGGAAGTGGTGGTGGTATGCGGAAGTGTATGTGGGCACCGGGACAAAATTTGGCGAGGGTTAGGCGGAAAACGGAGTGGAGGATGGGAATTTTGCTGTCAGGGGCCGGATGTCCGGGCTGGTCGGGCCGGATGTCCGGGCTCGGGATCCGAAGAACACCGCGTGTAGAGGTCCAATCCAGGACAAAAATTCGGAAGATTTTGTGGATGGAAATTGGGGAAAAGATGGGGAAAAGCTAGATCTACGTGCAACACACGAAATCCGCGGATCAAATCCAACAAAACTTCATCACACCAACAAATCACAAAAAAAATTTGGGGCTATTTTTGTGGGGGAATTTTCGGATTAGGACGAAAAACAACTAAATCAAGCTAGAAAACAAAAAAGGGGGGCTCCGAAATCGTGATCAACCTGGCTCATGATACCAAGATGATGTAGGGTGTAACCCTAGATGGCCGATCTTTCATGAAAGGAGCGGATCCCTACGAAGAACGTGATGAATGCGAGGGGAAACACGAGGGTAACACGAGAGGAACACGAGAGAAATCACTCAACCAACAAGAATAGATCACACATGCGCTAGATCGATGAACACAAAGGTAAGATACAAGATCCAAAGTCAACAACGGACGATACAAACGGTAACTGGTTCTTCTCCGTGAGGAGGTCTTGAATCCACGAGGGGATCTTCTCCGTGAGGAGGTCTTGAATCCAAGGTGGATCTTCTCCGTAGAGGGGCCGCGGTCTCTCTCGTGGAGTAGATCCGTAATGGATGAGCAATGCTCTATCTCACATATGAGATAAACCAATGCTAACCCTAGAAAGAGGAAGGGGATGGAGTATATATAGTCTAGAGGGGCGAAGAGGTACATGGGCTTCGGCCCTTCACTGTGCGCAGACAGGCGGAGCCGGATGTCCGGGCGTCAGGCGGGATGTCCGGGCTAGGGGGCCGGAGGTCCGGGCTGACGGTGAAAACTTCTGTAGGCTCTGGTGCGTGGCGCCGGATTTCCGGGCTTCTGGCCGGATTTCTGGGCTCGGGCCGGATGTCTGGGCTGGACGCCGGATGTCCGGACCCTGTAGACTTGGCCGGCTGGGCTTCGGCTGCTGTGGTCGCTCCAGGGGCCGGATGTCCGGGGCCTTGGCCGGATGTCCGGGGCCTGGAAGGTGAACTTGCCCGTTTCCGTTGGTTCTCTTCATCCACGGACTTGGCGGCTTGTCCGTCTTCACGTGCATCCTCGGGAGGTTCCTCTTGACACCTAATCATGCATAGCATATCGGACTTAGGTAGTAGCCATGTCTCGAGTGGATCATATGTGATATCACTAAGGAAGGAAGTCACCTCGTTCTCGAGAGCTCTAGCTCGTGCTCGTGTCATAGGTCCTCTTGGCTCTTGATGAGACGATGGTAGGTCCATGGGGATGATCGTAGGATGCTCCGCATCAGTTGTCGACCTCATGTTGCTCTTCGCGAGGACGGGGTCCATTGTCTTCTTGCTCTAGATGGACTTGACGTTCTTCTCTCGCTTGAGGAGGAGCTTGTCGAGCTTGACGATGCACACGTGCTTGGTAAATCCTTTCTTGAGCTTCGTCGCGAAGTGCTTCTTGATGTAGTCGAGCTTGTCGGATGTAGGGTGGAACCCTAGATGGCCGATCTTTCACGAAAGGAGTGGATCCCTATGAAGAACGCGATGAACACGAGGGGGACACGAGGGAAACACGAGGGGAACACGAGAGAAATCACTCAACCAACAAGAATAGATCACTCATGCGCTAGATCGATGAACACAAAGGTAAGATACAACATCCAAAGTCAACAACGGACGATACAAAGGGTAACCGGTTCTTCTCCGTGAGGAGGTCTTGATGGGGGCCTCCCAAGAGGGGGTCTTGAATCCAAGGTGATCTTCTCCGTAGAGGGGCCGCAGTCTCTCTCGTGGAGTAGATCCGTAATGGATGAGCAATGCTCTATCTCACATATGAGCTAAACCAATGCTAACCCTAAAACGTAGGTGGAGGAGGAGTATATATAGTCTAACGGGCGAAGGGGTACATGGGCTTTCGGCCCGGATACACTGCACGCAGGCAGGAGGGGCCGGATGTCCGGGCGACGGGCCGGATGTCCGGGCAGTGAGGCCGGATGTCCGGGCTGACGAGGTTCAGCTTCGGGACGTTCTGTGATGGGCGCCGGATTTCCGGGAGCTGAGCCGGATGTCCGGTGGCTCGCGACGGGCCGGATGTCCGGGCCTGGGGGCTGGATGTCCGGGCTGACTTGGCCGACTCTGGTGTTCTCTGGATAGCCGATGCCGGGTTTCCGGGGCAGGGGCCGGATGTCCGGGACATGTCCGGATGTCCGGCTGCTGGGGCAGCTAGCTCTTCTTCCTTCTCCTTCCTTCGCTCCCGCGCACACTTGGCCTTGGTCCTTGGGCTCTCCATGGTCTCCTCGGGTGTACCTGAGTATGCACAAGGTCCGCGCTTGAAGTAGCATCCATGTCTTACATGCGGAAAGGGAAGATTCGGAAAGGAGCGAGTTCACCTTAGGTCCAACGGCGTAGGCTTGAGTGTACATGGGGATGATCGTAGGATGCTCCGCATCATCTCCCCTCCCTTGGGAAAGATCCGACCTCGGATCGAAAACCTCATCACCATGGAAACAATTGTCGTGGACGGACTTGTAGTTGGACGAAGTGGAAGACATGGCGCAATCCAAGTACTCCAAGGTGTCTCCGGAGTGGTACACATGCAAAAAGAGCAAACACAAACGACACTCGGAAATACAATGGTTACCGCACACAAGGTGTCCATCAAATAAGCATGAGTTCGTCCGAAGGAATTGTTCATGAAAAGGCATGAGATGCTTATCTAAATGATGTAAAATGATATGTAAAGCATTCATGGGAGCAAAAGCATTCATTGTGCACACAAATGTATTGTGAATGTGACCAATGCAACCACGGTGCAAAATGATGTCATAGTGAGACGGTTTATCAATAGCATGAATATGGCAATGGATGCTCAATATGATTATGTTATCATGCAATTGATGGTAGGCAATATGATCATGATGTATGAATATGCCATCAAGAAAGACCACAACAAATTTGCTAAGAAAATGCACAAGCTCATATATCATGGATGACATGGGAATAGGTGCAACAAGACAAGCATAATGTGTGTCAATCCATGCATAGGGTGCAAACTTGTGGTGAGTACGATATGTCCATCGAGCATGACATGTATGAGCACAATCAACAAATATGAAGGTGGGGTGCAATGTGTCAAAGGAGTGTTGATGTACCAATGCTCGATGTCGTGGCATGAGTGGAGGTTCGAAGGTGCATCCAATAAGTCCGAGCGCTCCGCAATGTGAAGGTCCATAGAGCCAATCTCCAATGTCGCTCCATCGTTCGCGAGATGTAACATGTAGACAACAAGAAGGAAACAACAATGAAAGAATGACCCATTCAATATGCATATTTGAGAATGGCTCAAAGGGAATGAGTTCACCTTTATGAGGATGTCAAAAATGTTGGTGTTGCACATCATGTACGCCTTCACATAACAAATAGGTCTCGTGATGGTACCGCCTTGTGAATCCTTCAAAATGAAAGAACATGACAACCACTCGAAAAAACAAATGAGGTTAGTGCAAATGCAAGACCTATCATTCGAGGGCGAGATACCCAACAAGTGTTTTCATCATTCTTATCATAAGAAAGGACAAGGTGTGGTATGGTATGAAAGCATAAGATGCAACTACAACCAAAGACAATAGGCTTAAACAAGCAAGCATGCGTCATAAGTAATATGTCCAAGTCTCCAAGATCAATAAGCATAGTATGGTTGCACTCACTACAAGTAGATATGAGAGAGGCAACTAATGGACACAAGAGACAATGGTCAAGATATATCATGTGAGAGGCATGAACATATATGTCATCAACCCAAGAAAGCGAGTAAGAATGGAACATGGGTGATGCATCAAAGCAAGTAGTCATAGTGATCAAGTCAAGCAAGCTAGTAGTGCGAAGATGCAACGTACTAGAAGGAATCATGGCAAGCATGTCATGTGTGCAAATAGTGGTCATGAATAATGCACAAGACATATCACAAGCATGAAAGCAAGATATGAGCAATATATCATCAATGTATTGGCAAGAAGTCCTATGTAAATAGCAATGGAACATCATTACTCTCCCAACACAAGAATCAACAATAGCATGAGGCACATGATAAACATGGCGATAGCAACAAGGATCTCCACCAAACATGCAAATACACATAGGAGTAGCATAATGGTGAATCATGGGTAGATGCAAGCAAGGGTCACAATTGCATGGCAAAGGCATAGCATGCAAAGTGAACACGGGAAAATGAGCATAAGGTGACAAATGGTAAATAGCCCATAGCTGATAGAGGCGAGGGTGTCCCGATCTTTCGATGAGATGATAACTATCGATTTGGTGGAGACGACTTTGACGATCCGACTACAAACGTGCACGATGTTGCGCCTTAGCAATCGCTAAACCAATCTCCTGAGGTTACTGACGATGCCGGAAGCACGATCAGCCTGACCACGAAGGTCTATTCCTGCAAGCAATCGAAGAACGAGCAAGAATATGATAATGCAATCTGAATATTGCGAATATATATGAAGTATTGATAGTGGTGGGAATCCGTAAGCGGTCTTGGTCTGGTCGTTGGACACAAACGAAGTACACGAAGTTGCAATGGCTAACTTTTAACTAAACAAATTCCCCTATCTTCATATGTGGATTGTACAAATGTCCCATACACCTGCAATTAGACAAAACACAAAAGTGTGTGAAGTATTTTTGTTCTGGATAACATAAATAGATTATTGAATAGTTTGCACTAGAAATCACCTGACAAATATGCATGTATGCAATATTTTTGGTCGTATCCAAGGTAATCATGTCCTCATCATCCTCCCCTTCTTGAAAACAAAGCCGTCCTCGGCGTTGCTTAATCTGAAATCTGGCTAACAAAAGAGACAAGGTGTACACGTTGTATATGTACATGTCATCCGTTTTTACTGATCTCATTTGGTGCACATGTGACTCAGTTATACAAGAGCACCCTTCAAAAGTCGTGAAATGTAAAGTCAATATATTATCACAAGAAGTCAAAGGCATGAAAATATTGCAACTCAGTTTGCACATATAAGTGAAGCTCTTATTCATATCAAAAGATTGACAATGCTTATCATTAAACCATCCCAACATTGATGAACCATCACCAAGATTAGAGGTCATATCAAAATGATTAAACATTGGCACAATTTTTTTCAAACATATTTGATCCAAATCTGATTTATTCCCTGATTTACTTGATTCTTTTGCATCGATAGTTAATTCAACGGGTTCACTCAAAATTGTTTGATCACATGGCAAAGTCAAATCATCAACGTAGTCCTCTAAAGTAGCTGGTGCGATCAAAGTAGTGGGTATCTCACCGCATGGTGCACTTAAATTGACAAGACATTCATCATGCTCATGTGGAGGTGGAAGATTAGTACCTTTATCATTACCTCTTATGATCAACTCAGATGATGTTGGCACTCTCGGTGATGATGTGTCACATGGTGGAGGTGATGTAGTGATAGAGGCAAAGGTGTCCCGTCTTTCGATGAGATGATGAATATCGCTTTGATGGAAGTCGACTTTGACGATCCGACTACGAACGTGCGAGGACGTCGCGCCTTAGCAATCGCTAAACCAACTCCGAGAGGTTATCGACCACGCCGGAGCACGATCAACCTGACCACGAGGGTCTGTTTCCTGCGAGCAAACGAAGAACAGGCAAGAAACTGAGATTGCAATCTGGATATTGCGAATATAAGATGAAAGCTTTATTGATCAAGGTGGGGTTCTGTGACGCCTTTGTCTGGTCGCTGAACACAAACGAAGTACGCGAAGTTGCAGCTATGGCGAACTTTTAATCTAAACAAAACCCAAAGTCTAAACGACGCCCCAAGGGCTGTATATATGGAGGAAGAGGGGGGGGAATTTCGTGGCCCTTGAGGAAGGGGTCCGAAACCAACCCTATCTCTTGTTTCCCCACACATACGGACTCTAAAAACAGCCTATACTTATGTATTTCGAAATTACATGGGCCTGGCCCAATAATAAGGTGACTCAGCACCTAGAATAGCCTCTGGACGAAAGTTATGAAGTAGCATCTTGTATATTTCGTCCAAGGCTTCATGCACGCATTATGGTGACTTCAACGTCCTGAAATCATCACTTGTAACTCCGTTCTTGTTCCCCATGCGCATGCCATCATCTCCATGCTTGTTCTTGCTCCAATGTTCATCCTTCTCAAAGCTAGGCCCTTCATTTGTAAGCAAAACAAATGTATCCAATTTAGGCAGCATCATATTCTCATGAACATTAGAATCATTAGCAAGAAACGAAAGTACCTGGTAATTTAATTGGCGTGCGCGAGCTCTAGTAATTGGTCCAGTATGTATAGCAGCAGGGCCTGTGGGTGTAATAATTGTATTGATGTCCTCATCAT